>NW_024882121.1:0-90000 GCF_019059575.1 Amphibalanus amphitrite
TTGATGTTTTAATTTCGAATTGAAGCCCTGGGTCACAAAACCATAACTTAAGTAGGTATCGACAGACCTGTATACTCGCACTTAAGGGACCCTCTCACCTTAAAAAAAAAAACTTAATGAATTGGCAGTACGAGTAAGTAATGTCGCATGGTTCACATTGAGCCGAAACGAATATCAACCAATTTAATTGAAAAATATAAACTGGTTTTTGAGATATAAGAAATTACTTTTGCTCATTTTTCGGAGCCTTCGTGATATCTACGGCGTCATTTGGAAGCAATTATTAATATCGAAAAGTGCGGCACTTGCGGCAGACGTTGCGCGCAAATAGCATATACCACCACTGCTTCACGACGATGTTAGTGTCATATTTTAAAATCGCTAGATCTGCGCTGACGTCATAAATTCGAGGGGGCATTCAAATGCACTAGCCTCTCTGAATCCAAAGCGCTGCAACTTTGAAATTAAATATCTCCGAATCAATCCTTTCTCGATGTTGTGACTTGTGAATGCCCAAACCGGTAAGTGCGAGCCAGGGACCCCAATTTGGCTATCTCAACTCAAAACTAATAATAAGGTGGGATTGTCACTTAAAAGATTATGACTGAATCATTGTGTGTGATACCTTGCTTTCCGTACTAATATGCGCTGTAAAAAATGGGCACATGAAGGTTGTTCTTGCATGTGTAAATAATGGCAAAGCTATAAAAAATAAAAAATTGCTAGTTTTAAAAGGTTTTTTCCACGCTTCCTAATACCATCCAGTTTTTAATTTAATTTGTCGCTTTTCGCAGAACGGTCTTCCTCCCAACTGGATCAGGGGAACGGAGAACAGCTCCGGTCGTTGGTTTGATGTTTGCTGGCTGCTCGCAACAGCTGTTTACGACCGCGATAAGTCCTTTTTGAAGTCGGAGCCTGCCTTACAACTTCCCCCAGTCGGTGGCACTTGACACGATTCTCTATGCATAGTGGTGCTTGACGGACGTGGTCGGAGTTTAACTAGGAACTTTTAAATCAACTGGTTTGATCTTGGAGCTGCCTAGGTCGGTACGGAAAATACAAAATAGTCTGTATTTTTGGTCGTGTATGGATGAAATGGTTCGATACTTAGAGGCATTGGTTAAGTGATATCTGTTTTTTTAAGCTTTTCAATGAATGTATTACGAAATGTTTCGTTGCAGTTATATTCAGGTTTAGATAAATACGGAGATTACGAAGATAAATCTGTTTTATCTCTGTTAATTTAGGTACCATATATTGTTTTTGACAAGCCAGCCGACTGCAAAAAAGAAAAAATGAAGCCAGTGCCAAACTTGGGCTTTGGCGACACCGTGGGCGAGACCATCAGCAGCTTAGCTCTTATCTTCTCGACATTCTTTTGGTACTTACTCTTCGAAGAGTTAGAGTGTGTTTTTTCCGTTCTTTGTGTACGGGAACTCGAGCTCAGCTAACACGTCCTAAGCGACGTCAAAATACGTCCCAGAAAACTCCGAAAGAAGATCATTTTACGATACTGCTCAGGACGTGCGTTAACGCCCCACACATTATTGGATGGGGCAAAGATGACATGATATCTTTATTATAATGTTTTAAAATTAACCCGCGCCCCGTAGGGCTACCGGCGGACCCTACCACCCGTAGGGGGGGGGGGGGCCGTTTCGGCCCCCCCTAAGATCTCGGAAAGTTACCGGCCGATTTTCAAAATTCAAACGGCATTTGATAGCCCTACCCGGGAACTACCTTGTGACCAAATTTCATTGACCTAGGTCAAACCGATGACGTCACAGGTCAGGTCAAAGGTCAGGTTTTCAACGTTCACAGGCAATTCAAGAAATGTGCTGTGAAATCGAGTAAATTGGTAATTTATTGAAAACCATCGATGGTATATTGTTCGTCAAACACATACTTTGCTATCTGAGGTCACTGATACCAGGTCAGGTCACAGCGAGGTCAGGTCACCGGGGGTCACAATATGAATGTGTCGTGTGATACATGTTTTATGGTCCATTTTACATGACAAATGCGATTATGTGGGTTAGGCAGCCTTTGGGGCCAGCCTAGGTCACGTTTTGGTGAAGGTCAGGTCAAGGTCAGGTCAAATTAGGTCAAATTACAAAGTTGATATTTTTGCATAAAATGGGTATCCATTCGATGCAGCTCGTCACGGGGAGTCTAATGGTGGTCTTTGTTTTGCTCTACGAGTTCTAGAATTGCCAAAAATTGAGTTTGAAAATTTGACGTCATCATTTTTGAACAGTTTTTTCGCTATAACTTGGCCAAAAAACGAGGTATCGATCTTAAATTTGGTATGTAGATAGAAGACGGTAGGTACTATCACATATATTCCGGTTTTTTCGAAGCTCAAAATTTTTTTTGGATTTTTTGGCTAATATATAAAAAAAAGCTTTTTTGATTTTTGGGGATCAAAACTCAAAAATTTCAAAAATCCCAGATAGCAGTTGTGTAGCCCTGTCAATTCTACACCTTTTATGTCTTGATCATTTTTCTGTATCTTCAAAGCTGTAGGCCTGACAGGTCTTCTCGCGAAGGTCTTTTTTCGGTCGAAAATGACAGAACATGACGTCACTCTGACGTCATTTGTGGCCAACCTATCACAGCCTCTGGAAAAATTTTTGGTCACAATGTGTAAAATTGATGCCCGGAAGGGTCCTGAAAGTTTGGTGGCGATATCTCCAGCCGTTTAGGAGATATCGACCGAAAAGGACAGGGGGGCCGTTTCGGCCCCCCCCCCTACGGGGCGCGGGTTAAGTTGTATTTGGTCCCGATGAAATAAATTGATTAATGGGCTTTGTCACTATCGGCTGATCGTCTTTTTCAATTTTTTTCTTCTCATTCACGTTCAGATCGTTTCCTGGTGCCGTATGGACTCTCATAAGTTTGACAAATAACTTAAATTATTTTCAACAACAAAACCATTTTGGCACTGTGTTTGGGTTATGTTTTTCACGCCAGAACAAATGGCACAGACAACATAAATCGTTACGATTCATAGGACATATGAACTGCTATATTTCGTATTCATCATAAATATCAAAATTCCATATCGATCAATCATGTCGCCTGTAAATCTCAGCATAAGGAAAATCTGCGGTGCGAGCGACTTTAGCGAGTGTCATTTGAGCGAACGTCATTTGAGCGAACCATTTTCAGCGACTGGCAACTTAGCGAATATCAAATTGAGCGATTATCAATTTAAGCGAAAGCTATGTTTCAGCGACATCTATTTCGTCGACTACAGTTTGAGCGACTGTCATTTCAGCGAAGCACTTCATCGTCCCGTAACGGTGTATTTTTTCTTTTGCGAGCGTACGTACAACGAATGTTACGGAACTTTTCATGGTTTTCCGGAACTGGATGGCGGATGTCACGTGCAAAGTTCAGACATTAAGCTCCAAATTTAATGCCACATTTCTCAAAAAGTTCAGCGGTTCGATTTCACCCCCCACCCCCCCTGCTGTTTGCCAATCAATGATGATGACCAAACGTTTGTTCAGAGATTCATATTGCTTGTGCTGTTTTTCGCGAAATTCCCCCGCTTGAGTTTGGATCAGTTCCCCATGTCCCCAAATTTGTTCTTGCCCTAAGCAACGTACGAATTTTCAGATATTTGGGTGAGGTCCCTGAAACATAGACTGGATCCCCCTGTGTCATCCCTCGAGTTTATAATTGGTCCTTGGCATTCCTTCCATCGTCCTATCTCTCACGTTCCACATTTCCAGATCAAGGCTGCAGAATGAGGCCAGATATTTTTGTGGTTTCCAAGCTTAAAAAGCAAATTTTTAATTTGCCGCGCACAGCTTGAAGCATGACACATACCAAGCGGGTATTCCAAGGGCAAGACTTCCCGAAAAGTAGCAAATGATTGACTTCCGTCGCGTTCGGTTTCGCTGTAACTGTGTTCGCTCAATTGGTCCCCCATTGACCTCCATATATTCGCTCAATCTGGTTTCGCTGATTCTGGTCCTCGCTTAAGTTGATAATCGCTGTGATTGAATTCGCCGACTTGGCAATCGCTGAAATAGTCAATCGCTTAAATTGATACTCGCTGAAAAGGCTTCGCTCAAATGTCGTTCGCTGAAACGACGCTCGCTCAGGTGTCGCAGAACCGAAAATCTGAGACATTTATGATTCTGATAGGTGTTTGTGATAAAAGTCGGAAACTACGGGTAAAACAATAAAATAATAGCTACAACAATGGGATGTTTGATACACTATGCACATGTCACGAAACAATCTGGAAATATCATGGTGCGTAAGTCTCTGGCGGCACTGAGTACCCTCTCACCGGCGTCTCTCTGCGGCCTCAGCGAGGTCGGAGAGTGGCAATAACCCCAGAATGGGGGCACAAGTGGGCTGGCGCAGACAGGCCGAGATTGCGTGGTCAGAAATTACTCACCGCCGCATGAGTATGCGACTATTGAGCAGAACTACACCAACACACGCTGGATCCGACAGGAAGCATAAGTCTATATGATGAATTACACACTGGTATGCCCATAATTCGTTATGTTTGTGTGATTAAACGTAAGCTACAAACGTGCAAATTAAAAAGGTAAATTAACTTTTTACTTTTTAGTAATGGAGTGGAGGTACATAATTGGAGAATTGCAATTTTCAAACTAACGTAGGTATGCTCATAACGTATAATTTTGTTGCATGTTCAAGTCTTTTGTGTGGGCCTTTGCCGTGATCACTATTGCCTGTCTGGGGTAGCGGGCAATAGTTAAAATTATTTCCCGATGTGACGTCACTGTAGCCCGAGGAAAGACCGTAGCCGGGTGCAATAATGCTTGTTGAGGTCTTCACCCGAGGGCTACAGTGGAATCACGGGGGGGGCAATATTCTTTATTATTGCGGATTGCCCCTACCCCATGTAGTATTCATTTTATTACATGGCCCACCCCAACTTGCTAATAAATATCGTAAAATATGTCGCAGCTCAAAAGAAAATTGAAAAAGGATTCAAACACGCTCGGATTACTACTGCCCGTTGTCATGGTGTCACTAACAAAATACGCATTCCTTCAGAAGGAAATTACTTGCGAGAACTGCGGTCAACAGTCCAAATTATTACACACCCAGTTACCATACGAGCCATGTAACAATACCATGTATGCCTCTTGCCAGCCCAGACCGGGATACGGGAGACTGGTTCATAAAGTATGACTGTTATTTATGTCACCTCAGTGGAGGACAGCCAGCACTTGCGACCCACGACATTGGGCCTCTGATCAAGCGTCTGTAATGCCCTTCCCATGTGTGTCCGCCCCTCTATCCATACGCCAGCTCGCGGACGCTAGTATTACATTATAAACGCCGCCGGCCGCGGCAGGAATAAGGTTATACCGTTACGTCGCCACTGTCGCTAGCTAGGCTGGGTTCCGCGAACTCCTAGTGGCTCCGAATTGAATCGGAACAAGCTCCAGGAAGATGAGAAAACAGTTGCACCGAAACAGAAAATATCTAGGTGGCGGTCAATTAACTTGGTTGATGTCAGAGAGACCTAGGGAGAGAAAGAGGGGCCGAGAGAGAGAGAGAGAGAGAAAAAAAAAAGAGAGAGCGAGAGGGAGAGAGAGAGAGAGAGAGAGAGAGAGAGAGAGAGAGAGAGAGAGAGAGAGAGAGAGAGAGAGAAAGAGAGAGAGAGAGAGAGAGAGAGAGAGAGAAAGAGAAAACCAGAGAGAAAAAAGAGAAAGAGAGATCAAGATGAGAGTGACAAGAAGAGGGAGAAGGAGAAGGAGAGGTAGAGAGAGAGAGAGAGAGAGAGAGAGAGAGAGAGAGAGAGAGAGAGAGAGAGAGAGAGAGAGAGAGAGAGAGAGAGAGAAAGAGAGAGAGAGAGAGAGAGAGAGAGAGAGAGAGAGAGAGAGAGAGAGAGAGAGAGAGAGAGAGAGAGAGAGAGAGAGAGAGAGAGAGAGAGAGAGAGAGAGAGAGAGAGAGAGAGAGAGAGAGAGAGAGAGAGAGAGAGAGAGAGAGAGAGAGAGAGAGAGAGAGAGAGAGAGAGAGAGAGAGAGAGAGAGAGAGAGAGAGAGAGAGAGAGAGAGAGAGATAAGATGGAAAGACTGGATATATGAAGCGAAGGTAGTTTGATATTGCCTCCCATTCACAGAAGACTATAAATTCTCGCTCGGCCCGGGAAAGCACTGTTTCTCATCACTGCGGCTATTGAAGTTCAATTCGTTATTTTTCTTATTTGATATTTATTACCTTGCCCTTGGACAGATTGTACCCGTGGAAGGTACCATAAGAGTTCCAAGCTGTTCAAATCAGGGGCGTAGGCAGGGGGGGGCCACTGGGCCATGGCCCCCCCCTTGGGCGCCGAAGGCGCCCTCCAATCGCAAATGCAATTGTGATATAATCGAATCGAAAAACAATCGCGACTGGAGGGCGCCCTCCAATCGCGAATGTGTTTACAGGGAAAATACGGATGGAGGGCGCCCTCGGAGGACGCCCATTCCAAATACGCCCTCCAAATACGGTTGGAGGGCTCCCTCGGGCGCCCTCCATCCACATTTGTAGGCTGTAGCTCTCTAAGCGTAACGGTGGTCGCCTATGTAAGCCGCTGTCCTGTAAATAAGCGCCCTCTCACCCGAAGGCGCCCTCCTGTAGGTCGCCACCCTGCTACACATTGCCGCCCTTCTGCTGATCGGCGTCCTCATAATTATTGGCGCTCTTCTACCTATTGCGCCCTCATGTGAAATTTTGAAGGCCGCCTTTCTCCCTTTTGGCACCCTCTTGTTCAGTGCCGCCCTCCTACCTATTGGTTCCCTAGTCCTTCCTGTTGAATGCTAATCGGGGCCCTTCTCCTATTGGCGCCCTCGTGTTGATCGCCGCCCTCCTAACCACTGGCACCCTCCTGTTGATCACCGCCCTCCTATCTACTGGCACCTTCCTGTTGACCAGCGCCCTCCGCACAGACGCCCTCCTGTTCGTGTCATCCTCTTGAGCAAAGACGCCCTCCTCACCATGGCCACCCCCATTTTAATCGTCACCCTTCCGCTCATTGGCGACTTGCAGTTGATGACCGCCCTCCCACCTATTGGCGACCTCTTGTTGATCGCCACCCTCCTATTGGTGCTCTCCTGTTCCTCGCCACCCTCTTACCTGGTGGCGCCCTCCTGTTGATTGTTGATCGGGGCCCTCCTACCTATTGGTGCCCTCCTGTTGATCGCTGCCCTTCTATCCATTTGCGCCCTCCTGCTGCTCGCCAACTTCCTACCTATCGGTGCCCTACTGTCGAAACTCGGGATGTTGATCGGGGCTCTTCTACCTATTAGCGCCCTCCTGTGGATCGCAGCCCTTCTACCTATTGGCAACATCCGTTGATCGCTGCCCTCCTATCATTTATTTACTCCTTTGGCATGTTCTTCAACTTAGTCGTTCTATTGCACATAGTTGATGTCTTGCCTGTGAAAACTGCCACAAATGAACGTGCATTCAGCACAATGAATGAAGTACCTATACCTACCAAAACTATCTACGCTCTACGATGCATAAAACACGTCTTTGGTCTTAACGGATTGATCCTACTTTACGTGCATCATGGCATCTATATGTATTACGATTAAGTATTGTCAACAGGTTCGGCCGCAACAGCAGGCATCTGAAGTTTCGGTGATTGAAACTGGTTATGTGGGTATGTAGCGAGGGAATTAAGAAAAGGAACTGATTATTGCATCTTTGCGGTTCATCTAACACCGCAGTCCGCTGTTGTAGCAGAAGAGAGAATAATTCGCTGCTGGAAGGAAACTCGATAGTAGAGCTGGTGATGGGGAACTTGAGAGTCGTTGAAGAGATCCCGAGAGAGATCTAGAGAGAGATCCAGATAGTGATGGGATATCCAGAGTAATAAGAGCTCCAGATAGATGAGAAATCCAGGTAGAGATGGGATCCTGAGATAGATGTAGATATCCTTATAGAGATCTAGAGATGACGTCCACCTGGGAGAGATGTAGATTTAGATCCTCCTTGCATACAAATACATCTGATGGAAGATGCTTTTTAATTTAGAGGCTTGATGATTCTGTTCATTGTATAGACCATGATGCACGAGATGCTTCTTCACTGCTCGGATTAGGGATACAGGGGTCCGATCAGCTGGGTTTGCGGCACAGTTGGGTAGGTGAAGGACAGGGCATTCGAAGTCCCGCTGACCACTGCCAAACATATGGGTGGTAATTACGTTGATAAATTGAATGTGATCATTCGTCCAGTCACCTATTCCTATATCACTGGCCTCCCCATTAAGAAAATTGCCCACTTAATTCGTATTAGCGTCGCTAGTTTAAGTTGCCCTCGAGATTAATTAGTTTGACTGTCCTAACGGAGCTTCGCTAACTCCCATCGGCCTTATCCTAAGATTCATCCTTTACCATTCTCACTCTCATCCTCTCTCTACGTTCGGTCGTCATATATTCACCCCAAATTTATTTAGCGCCCCTCGAATTCCCTCCGATGGTGTTAGGTGCCTGACTAATAGCGATCTCCCCGGCGAGATAAATGTCTCTTTCCGAAATCCATATGCATGCTCCGCTAACCGGCGACAAAGATACTAATCGCAGGGCCGTCCAGAATAATTATGCACAAATATCCACCCTGCTATTTTATGGGATTCACTACACGTCCGATAGACTTACGGTACACACATACACGATTTATATCCGACTTATCTCTCTACCGGGAGAGATTACCTATGCCCTCTTCCGGTCCGCGTGCAACATTCCCGTTCACGACCCAGGGACCCTAGTTCATATCCTGGAACTATCCTTAACCATGGGATTTACTATTCAAGGCCTTACGTGTCCTGGAGTACATTCTTCCCTCCCCTGAGGCTGTCCAGTACCGATTAGAGTACCTTTACGAAATAAGTATGAGGACTTATTCGGGACACTACGGCTCGCTTTATCCGCCCTTTGGGTGACTGACCCCTGACCTTCGGCTTCTTGCCTTTGGCATAACTTACTCTCCACTGTACTGTGCCAATCTTCCCCCTTCCCCCCTGCCGTAGAAACCTCTCACTGCCTTCTCACCCAGTGTTACCTAAGCGGGAAAATTAACAGTGGCCGGTACCACTGGCGGAAAACGTGTATATGCCCTGCGTACGTGACGGTGTGTCCCTCTTATCATTCCGGTCTGGACGTGGGTTTAGAGAAGTGCATCTGTGTCTCGTACAGTCATGCTGGTAAACGTTACGCCATAGGAGACGGGCAAACAAGCCGTCTGTGCCTCACAATGCCCTGTGCCAATATTGGTGGAGTAATTATTGGCGCTAACTCACAAGAACGCGAATAACAGAAACGCATTATTTATCCAAACCTAATAGTAATTTCAAGTCCTAATTGCTGCTGCACGCGTGAACCTAATCATCAGTTCTCGTATACAATCCTAGTAGACCTTGAACCGCTCTTGATTTAATCAGATGATCTAGAACCAATTAGTACGCACCGATCTGCCGTCTGGTTGTGATCCACCGTATCATAGTGAATTACTGAATGCTCAAACGGAAATGACTCCTTGAAACTCGTTCGATAGCTTCTGATGGGCTACTAGTTACCTATACAAATTACCTTTATAGAGTGCCAGAACATTGTCATAGGGGTCCCTAGCCTTTCATAGAAAATCTAATTTAAATCATCTTATTAGCAGTAACCAATGCACAGCAAACGAACTGCAGTCCTAGATATCATATAGCATGTCATATTTAAAATTATGCATTAACTGTTTACGTTCTTATCCCGTTGCAACTTTCTACAACTAACCATGTTTCTATACGATGACCTTCACCTACCGCACGCGCCCCAATTACGGCTAACCCACTGCCCCTGTTGTGGCTGCTCCTCGCGCCCTCTGGCGGCTCAACGCCCGCGTCGGGGACGACGAATACCACGGCCGCCGGCCGGCGCCGCGTCGACACCGTCAGTCAGTCACGCCGCTCTGGGCGTGTCATCACTCGCGGTGCAGTGCTCGTGAGTGTTGTCTCTTCTGGCCGGGTAGATTCACCGGATGTGTCAGTGAGTGTGAATCTGGTAAAATATCGCTGCAATATCTCCCCGTTCGATATCTCATCAGCTCCGTTCTACGTAAGTCTTCTTTAAATAACTTCTTGTCCCATTTAATCGTTTCCCAACAAAGATGATCCTTTCTAGTATTTATTCTACAGAAGCACAACGATCGGTACCTATATTAGTCGCATATTAGTTCTAACCACAAACAATTCTACATCTACCTATTACTCGACATTTCGCAATTTCAATGACGCAAAATACAAGGACCAGCTAAAGTCGCAAAAGTGTCAAACCGTCGACCTCAAACCACTACTCTCAACTCTGCACCTAAGTAACAGAAGAAATTCCGCCGTAAGCTCAAGCATTCGTATCTGTCGAAAATCATAACTCATAGCCATATTCGTAGATCGATCGCAGAATCAGTCGCCGCCTTAAAACATTATGTTCCTATTTCACCGTATTCACCTATTCTATAATTGATTTTGACTTCGCAATTAATTCCTATAGCAATATCACCAATGATTTCGCAATGCAACTCTTTATGAGTACAGCATGAATCTACACCCTTAATTTCACAAACTTCCCAACCTCAAATCTTAATCGCACCTGACTACCGCCGATACTAAATACGAACCAGTTTGGCCAAACACAAAGACATATTCAATGCTGACGCGCAACATGTCAATAATTTCAGCGTTCGTGACACTGACCTGCTTATTCAAATTTTAGCATCTCGTTCTCGGTCTAATCGCGAAACATACCGGCTCCAACTGACAATAACATATTTGCTGGCGGCTCTGACATGACCTCAAAATTCAGATCCTAATGTGCTACTAGGGTGTCTGGACCAATAAGTTCGAAATAATTTAAGTTTTCCAATTCCAATTGAGAGTGCATTTTATGGCAACCGAAAATGTTTGGCAGTCGTCACTGGCACGGCACCCGGGCAGAAGGGGGGGGGGTCAAGGATTGGGATTGAGCAGACTTTTCAACAACACTCACATTCTGGAGCTTCTCTGCGCTTCCGCTTCTCAGTGTGGTCACAAGCGTCGGCGGTCGTCCTCCGGCTCTGGTCGGTCGAACTGAAGAGGCTTCTCGCGGGTGACCCCGGACCGACGGCGGTCTCCAGATGGCGTCTCCGGCTCCGGCTGCAGACTGTCACTCTCGGCTGCTCGACTGTGATTCTCCCTCTGGTTGGGTGGCGCACCCTTTTATAGTTGGGGGGAGGGGTGACTGCCACGCCCTTGCGACGTCATCTTCCTCTGCCTTCTTCTGGTGGGTGGGGCCGTAAGATGGCGCCCTCTGTCCTGTTTAGTCACCTTGCTCCTCTGTGCCTGCAATTTTTGGCCGTCGAATCGTCTTCGTGTTGAGTGCTTTATCATTTTAATAATCGCTGGCATAAAACAATCCCCGAAAGGTTTGTGATTTTCGAGTTTTAATTTTGATTCTTCAATTTCATTTTATTCAAACTTTTGTTTCCTTCCGTTTCGTCTGCCGCCAACGCCCCTGTGACGTCACTCTTGCTCCGCCCACCGTACCGGGGCGTGGCCGTAAGTCAGCGCCTTCTTCCTCTGCGGAGATCTCTGGAACTACCTCATGAGGCCATTGTGAGGTCGGTCACCCGGCTGTTTTGCCAGGTTCACTCACCCTGGGTTGCTGTGCCCGACAAAGGAGGCTGTGTGCTCCAGCCGGCATCCATCCTTGACACTGCTCCATGATCTGTTGACATATCTTACTGATCCAGCGTTATTTGAGGAGGCTCGGATCGCTCATCCTGCGGTAGCTGTCTCCATAGGCGAGCGTCGTAATGAGAGTTTAACGGCTGCCCATTGCGAAGACCTCTGGAACTACAGCGTTTTTGCTTGCCGTAGGATCTTTCTGGTTTTGCCATTCCCTCCGTGGGACTCAGCGCGGTGCAGCTGTTGTGGTACCTGGCAGAGTACGTGACAAGTGACAGAGTACCTTAACGTGCTCGCTCGCCGCCGCCGCCGGCCGCGGTCCTGACGTAGCTTGTTGACTCAGCTGTGCCTCGACGGTTCGTACTGATGTAGGCGGCATCGTCTTCCCGCAGATGTGTCTACTGCGGCTATTCCCACGGACAGTGCTCGTTGCGGGAGATGGAGAAAAGTGATGTGTGGGGATGGTGGGCCTGGTGACTGGGGGGGGGGGGGTGAATAATGAGAGGGGAGGGGAGCGCAGCAGCAGCGCTCCGCTCAGCTGTGCGTCACCCGGTAGCAGCGATGGGTGAGTGAATGGAGGGCTAGGCCTGTGACCGGACTGCGAGGGAGAGGGACTGCCGGACCGAGCCGTGGCGAAAAGATATTACGTTAAATGTTCAAGATGTAGCGTGCTACATCTTCAGTCCAAACAACCCTAGTTGCGTCCTCGCAACTCATACAAAAAAAGTCACACCCCTTACTCATCTAAATCTACACAATCATGTGAACTTCCGCAACGCCTACAACATGACATCGTATACCTAGTACAGTACACCCACGCACCTGTTGTTCCTCGTTCCTACCTCAGTTTGTCGTTCACCAGATCCGGGTCACGGGCACCAACCACTTTGGTTAGCCCGATGTCGTCGGTGGCCGTCCGGTAAGCGGCTTCTCAGGAGGGTGAAGACCTCTATAGCAGCCCAGGTGGGCGGCTTCCACAGCAGTTCGGGTGGCAGCCTCCATGGCAGCCCGGGTGGGCAGCCTTCACGGCAGCCCGGGTGGCAGCCTGCCATGGCAGCCTGGGTGGGGGCGGCCTCCACGGCAGCCAGGGTGGGAGCTTCCACAGCAGCCCGGACGGCGGGCTCCATGGCAGCCCGGGTGGGCAGCTTGCACGGCGGCCCGTGCGGGCAGCCTACGTGGCAGCCCAGGTGGATGACCCCCGTGGCAGTCCGGGAAGGTGACCTCCATGGCCGACCCTGCCGCGACCTCCGTGGCCGCCCTGGTGGCAGGCTCCGTGGCAGCTCAGGTGTGCGACCTCCATGGCAGCCCCTGCCGCGTCCTCCGTGGCTGCCTCCGTAGCAGCTCAGGTTGGCGACTTCCATGGCAGCCCGGTTGGATGACCTCCGTGGCAGTCCGGGTAGGCGACCTCCATGGCGGCTTAGGTGAGTGACCCCCGAGGTAGCACGCGAGGGCAATGCAGCCCCCGTGGCAGCCCGGTTGGGTGACCATCGTGGCAGACCCGTGACAGCCTCCGTGGTAGCTCAGGTGGGCGACTTCCGTGGCAGCTCAGGTGGGTGACCTCCGAGGCAGCACGGGAGGACAATGTATCCTCCGTGGCAATCCGGTTGGGTGACCTTCGTGGCAGGCAGGTGGGCAGCTCAGGTGAGCGACCTTTCGGCGGACCAGGTGACAACCTTTGCAGCAGCCCAGGTGGCTGATCTCTGCGGCAGCCCATGTGAACTGATCGTTTGGCAGTTGGTCTGGTAGCCTCCTGGTACCATCTCCTTGGTCAACAGCTTGATCATCGCCTTGGCTGTTTGGTGAAGACACCCGTGTTTCAAGAGTAAAACCCGAGAATTCCGCCTGTTCGTCTTCCTCTTCCGTGTCTGATATTGCTTGTTCTCTTGTTCATCAATGTTCGAGAAAAGTTCGATCTCCCTTACAGCTCCTTTACAGTAGCTGACCTTCACTTGTCCTTGTTGTACAGCAGAGCGTAGAAGAATTGATATGCTGATGAAAACAATTGTCAAGTTTCATTTTCGGCCTGACTTCTGTATAACTCTGATCCTTTGTTTTCATGAGACAGCTTCATTTCCTTATCTTATCTTCCACCACTTCTTATATGTCCTTTTCAGTATTCGCAAAACCGCTTGCTCTCATCAACCACCACCGCAAACTTCATCATCTTCCCATAGCTTCCTTCGCTAATCATCTTCCGTCACGTCGACTCCTGCAGCACCTTCATTTCCACTGCTGTCAGTATTTCGAACACCTGCTCAATTCTTCAACTTCTTCCTCTTCTCCATACCGTTGACTTCCAGTTCATCAGCTTTGGGTTCGGCGGCTTGTGCCAGTCTACCAGCTTCACAATTTGAGAATTATCAAATCCCCACGTTTTGGGCGCCATTTGTAGCGAGGGAATTAAGAAAAGGAACTGATTATTGCATCTTTGCGGTTCATCTAACACCGCAGTCCGCTGTTGTAGCAGAAGAGAGAATAATTCGCTGCTGGAAGGAAACTCGATAGTAGAGCTGGTGATGGGGAACTTGAGAGTCGTTGAAGAGATCCCGAGAGAGATCTAGAGAGAGATCCAGATAGTGATGGGATATCCAGAGTAATAAGAGCTCCAGATAGATGAGAAATCCAGGTAGAGATGGGATCCTGAGATAGATGTAGATATCCTTATAGAGATCTAGAGATGACGTCCACCTGGGAGAGATGTAGATTTAGATCCTCCTTGCATACAAATACATCTGATGGAAGATGCTTTTTAATTTAGAGGCTTGATGATTCTGTTCATTGTATAGACCATGATGCACGAGATGCTTCTTCACTGCTCGGATTAGGGATACAGGGGTCCGATCAGCTGGGTTTGCGGCACAGTTGGGTAGGTGAAGGACAGGGCATTCGAAGTCCCGCTGACCACTGCCAAACATATGGGTGGTAATTACGTTGATAAATTGAATGTGATCATTCGTCCAGTCACCTATTCCTATATCACTGGCCTCCCCATTAAGAAAATTGCCCACTTAATTCGTATTAGCGTCGCTAGTTTAAGTTGCCCTCGAGATTAATTAGTTTGACTGTCCTAACGGAGCTTCGCTAACTCCCATCGGCCTTATCCTAAGATTCATCCTTTACCATTCTCACTCTCATCCTCTCTCTACGTTCGGTCGTCATATATTCACCCCAAATTTATTTAGCGCCCCTCGAATTCCCTCCGATGGTGTTAGGTGCCTGACTAATAGCGATCTCCCCGGCGAGATAAATGTCTCTTTCCGAAATCCATATGCATGCTCCGCTAACCGGCGACAAAGATACTAATCGCAGGGCCGTCCAGAATAATTATGCACAAATATCCACCCTGCTATTTTATGGGATTCACTACACGTCCGATAGACTTATGGTACACACATACACGATTTATATCCGACTTATCTCTCTACCGGGAGAGATTACCTATGCCCTCTTCCGGTCCGCGTGCAACATTCCCGTTCACGACCCAGGGACCCTAGTTCATATCCTGGAACTATCCTTAACCATGGGATTTACTATTCAAGGCCTTACGTGTCCTGGAGTACATTCTTCCCTCCCCTGAGGCTGTCCAGTACCGATTAGAGTACCTTTACGAAATAAGTATGAGGACTTATTCGGGACACTACGGCTCGCTTTATCCGCCCTTTGGGTGACTGACCCCTGACCTTCGGCTTCTTGCCTTTGGCATAACTTACTCTCCACTGTACTGTGCCAATCTTCCCCCTTCCCCCCTGCCGTAGAAACCTCTCACTGCCTTCTCACCCAGTGTTACCTAAGCGGGAAAATTAACAGTGGCCGGTACCACTGGCGGAAAACGTGTATATGCCCTGCGTACGTGACGGTGTGTCCCTCTTATCATTCCGGTCTGGACGTGGGTTTAGAGAAGTGCATCTGTGTCTCGTACAGTCATGCTGGTAAACGTTACGCCATAGGAGACGGGCAAACAAGCCGTCTGTGCCTCACAATGCCCTGTGCCAATATTGGTGGAGTAATTATTGGCGCTAACTCACAAGAACGCGAATAACAGAAACGCATTATTTATCCAAACCTAATAGTAATTTCAAGTCCTAATTGCTGCTGCACGCGTGAACCTAATCATCAGTTCTCGTATACAATCCTAGTAGACCTTGAACCGCTCTTGATTTAATCAGATGATCTAGAACCAATTAGTACGCACCGATCTGCCGTCTGGTTGTGATCCACCGTATCATAGTGAATTACTGAATGCTCAAACGGAAATGACTCCTTGAAACTCGTTCGATAGCTTCTGATGGGCTACTAGTTACCTATACAAATTACCTTTATAGAGTGCCAGAACATTGTCATAGGGGTCCCTAGCCTTTCATAGAAAATCTAATTTAAATCATCTTATTAGCAGTAACCAATGCACAGCAAACGAACTGCAGTCCTAGATATCATATAGCATGTCATATTTAAAATTATGCATTAACTGTTTACGTTCTTATCCCGTTGCAACTTTCTACAACTAACCATGTTTCTATACGATGACCTTCACCTACCGCACGCGCCCCAATTACGGCTAACCCACTGCCCCTGTTGTGGCTGCTCCTCGCGCCCTCTGGCGGCTCAACGCCCGCGTCGGGGACGACGAATACCACGGCCGCCGGCCGGCGCCGCGTCGACACCGTCAGTCAGTCACGCCGCTCTGGGCGTGTCATCACTCGCGGTGCAGTGCTCGTGAGTGTTGTCTCTTCTGGCCGGGTAGATTCACCGGATGTGTCAGTGAGTGTGAATCTGGTAAAATATCGCTGCAATATCTCCCCGTTCGATATCTCATCAGCTCCGTTCTACGTAAGTCTTCTTTAAATAACTTCTTGTCCCATTTAATCGTTTCCCAACAAAGATGATCCTTTCTAGTATTTATTCTACAGAAGCACAACGATCGGTACCTATATTAGTCGCATATTAGTTCTAACCACAAACAATTCTACATCTACCTATTACTCGACATTTCGCAATTTCAATGACGCAAAATACAAGGACCAGCTAAAGTCGCAAAAGTGTCAAACCGTCGACCTCAAACCACTACTCTCAACTCTGCACCTAAGTAACAGAAGAAATTCCGCCGTAAGCTCAAGCATTCGTATCTGTCGAAAATCATAACTCATAGCCATATTCGTAGATCGATCGCAGAATCAGTCGCCGCCTTAAAACATTATGTTCCTATTTCACCGTATTCACCTATTCTATAATTGATTTTGACTTCGCAATTAATTCCTATAGCAATATCACCAATGATTTCGCAATGCAACTCTTTATGAGTACAGCATGAATCTACACCCTTAATTTCACAAACTTCCCAACCTCAAATCTTAATCGCACCTGACTACCGCCGATACTAAATACGAACCAGTTTGGCCAAACACAAAGACATATTCAATGCTGACGCGCAACATGTCAATAATTTCAGCGTTCGTGACACTGACCTGCTTATTCAAATTTTAGCATCTCGTTCTCGGTCTAATCGCGAAACATACCGGCTCCAACTGACAATAACATATTTGCTGGCGGCTCTGACATGACCTCAAAATTCAGATCCTAATGTGCTACTAGGGTGTCTGGACCAATAAGTTCGAAATAATTTAAGTTTTCCAATTCCAATTGAGAGTGCATTTTATGGCAACCGAAAATGTTTGGCAGTCGTCACTGGCACGGCACCCGGGCAGAAGGGGGGGGGTCAAGGATTGGGATTGAGCAGACTTTTCAACAACACTCACATTCTGGAGCTTCTCTGCGCTTCCGCTTCTCAGTGTGGTCACAAGCGTCGGCGGTCGTCCTCCGGCTCTGGTCGGTCGAACTGAAGAGGCTTCTCGCGGGTGACCCCGGACCGACGGCGGTCTCCAGATGGCGTCTCCGGCTCCGGCTGCAGACTGTCACTCTCGGCTGCTCGACTGTGATTCTCCCTCTGGTTGGGTGGCGCACCCTTTTATAGTTGGGGGGAGGGGTGACTGCCACGCCCTTGCGACGTCATCTTCCTCTGCCTTCTTCTGGTGGGTGGGGCCGTAAGATGGCGCCCTCTGTCCTGTTTAGTCACCTTGCTCCTCTGTGCCTGCAATTTTTGGCCGTCGAATCGTCTTCGTGTTGAGTGCTTTATCATTTTAATAATCGCTGGCATAAAACAATCCCCGAAAGGTTTGTGATTTTCGAGTTTTAATTTTGATTCTTCAATTTCATTTTATTCAAACTTTTGTTTCCTTCCGTTTCGTCTGCCGCCAACGCCCCTGTGACGTCACTCTTGCTCCGCCCACCGTACCGGGGCGTGGCCGTAAGTCAGCGCCTTCTTCCTCTGCGGAGATCTCTGGAACTACCTCATGAGGCCATTGTGAGGTCGGTCACCCGGCTGTTTTGCCAGGTTCACTCACCCTGGGTTGCTGTGCCCGACAAAGGAGGCTGTGTGCTCCAGCCGGCATCCATCCTTGACACTGCTCCATGATCTGTTGACATATCTTACTGATCCAGCGTTATTTGAGGAGGCTCGGATCGCTCATCCTGCGGTAGCTGTCTCCATAGGCGAGCGTCGTAATGAGAGTTTAACGGCTGCCCATTGCGAAGACCTCTGGAACTACAGCGTTTTTGCTTGCCGTAGGATCTTTCTGGTTTTGCCATTCCCTCCGTGGGACTCAGCGCGGTGCAGCTGTTGTGGTACCTGACAGAGTACGTGACAAGTGACAGAGTACCTTAACGTGCTCGCTCGCCGCCGCCGCCGGCCGCGGTCCTGACGTAGCTTGTTGACTCAGCTGTGCCTCGACGGTTCGTACTGATGTAGGCGGCATCGTCTTCCCGCAGATGTGTCTACTGCGGCTATTCCCACGGACAGTGCTCGTTGCGGGAGATGGAGAAAAGTGATGTGTGGGGATGGTGGGCCTGGTGACTGGGGGGGGGGGGGTGAATAATGAGAGGGGAGGGGAGCGCAGCAGCAGCGCTCCGCTCAGCTGTGCGTCACCCGGTAGCAGCGATGGGTGAGTGAATGGAGGGCTAGGCCTGTGACCGGACTGCGAGGGAGAGGGACTGCCGGACCGAGCCGTGGCGAAAAGATATTACGTTAAATGTTCAAGATGTAGCGTGCTACAGGTACACTGTATGCACCTGTGAGAAGGCTATGAAGGCTGGTCTGAGGTAATTTGCATGATGTTTACGCATCTCGCGCTCCGGTATCAATCCGTTACGGTGATCTGGTGCGTAGATATGCCACCGCTAATAAACTTTTATACATCGACACCCATGAGCCAAGCTTTCTATACAGTTTGTGTGGCAGCGGCCCGACCAAACCTTAGGTATTTTTTATACCTTCAAATTTGGTAAAAGAGCGAGAGGAGCTTTGAACAGTGATCGTATAAAAGGCGTGCCTAAAAAGCGGAGGAAAAGGTTGTTTTCTAAAATTTTGCGCGCCTTCGGCGCAGCATTTCAAGACCACTCGACCTTTTGTGACCTGGAGTATAAAGAATACACACGATGCAAAATCAATGCAGCACGACCTATACGAGGTTACGCAAAAAAAAAAAACTGGTGGCATGGTAAAAAACGCCTCCCCCCCCCCGTTGAGTGATTTTTTATCTCGCGACCGTATGGCGCCCTCCTTGGGTGAGGTGGCGCCCTCCAAACCCTTGGCCCCCCCCTTCGCGATTTTCTAAATACGCCGCTGGTTCAAATTTTTCTTATTTGTTATGTAGGCATTACTTCCTTGGACAGATTGTAGCCGGGGAAGGTACCAGCAGAGTTCCAAGCTGATTTATCACAATTGTTGCTAAAAATCGATATCGGGCGTAAAATGAAGACTTTTGTTGACATAGTCACGTAAGTTGAATGTCTCAGTGAAAACGACCAAAAACTTGTTCATCATGTGCGCACGGCAGAAAATCATGTGAGCCAATGGGTGCCTCAGTAGTAACCATGACCAGTAGGTAGGTAAAAGTCGTTTCCAGGACGGATATCTGACACACATTTGGTCGCATTTGATGCGATTTGGTCATATTAGATTTACCTATAGTTCATTTGATTCTTTTGCACTTCTTATTTTCATGCTGGGCTGTAGGTACAAGCTGCTATGCCTAAACATTATTGATCAAATTATGAGACATCATTTTCGGTTGAAACGTTGAAATTAATTAATGATATGAAGATATTTGCTGTAAAAGATATTTCGCTAGATTTGTTCAAGCATGGTGCATTCACCAGATAACCCGTCGTGAAAACGACTGATATAGTTGAGTAAAATTTTCAAAGTTATTTGAAATGAGTACAATTTGATTTATAATAGAGATGGGTAGGTTGCCCTGTATATTAGTCAGTTTGCAATGGCAGGCGCAGTTTGCAGAAATGCCCAGAACACCCCGGTAAGACAAACGAGCCTGCCTGCCTCAACCGTCACTCTAATCAGATTACCAATCCCGGGCTGCCGGCCTGAAATCCTGCAGCTCTAAGTTTTCTGGCCCGGCGGGATATGACGTCATCGTTCATCTCCGCCGCACTGGCCCGGCTCGCTGTGGTGTATTTTTACCACGCGCCAGCTGAGCCACCGCCAGCTGACGAGGGGTGGTAACCCATAACAAAGCCGGCCAGAAGCTGGCAGCGGCGTCGAACTGTGCCCTGGGTAGCGCGGAGCTGACCAAAGTGATATCCAAGTGTCAGTGGATAGTGTTGAACGTTGACCGAGGGACAGTGAACGGTGGACAGCGCGATGCGGTCATCCGTGGTGCTGACGCTGGCGCTGGTGCTGGTGTTGTGCGCGGCGCTGAGCGCCGGCGACCGGCGGCGCCCGGACGGAGGCCAGGCACAGCACCACCGGCGCGACGGGGCCGACGATAGCAGAGAGCACCATCACCACCACCACGGCAGTCAGGGGCGTCAGCGTTACCGCGGTGACGACGACAGCGACGGGAATGACAGCGACGACGAGGATGATGGTGACGATCACCACCACCACCGGTTCGTCGAGCTAGCAGACTCGGACGGGAGTCACTGGAGGCACGGCCACGATCGAGGTCACGGTCACGGTCGAGTTCACGGTCACGAGGGTCGCACCGAGTCGGACGGTCACGGAACAAAAGCTGCTCAGAATGGTCGCAATAACGGGGGTAAGAACGGCCAGCAGGACGGCAGAAAGGACGGCAAGAAGGATGGTCAGAAGAAGTCGAAAGACCGGCGCGGTGGCGGGGATTCTGAGGACGTTCGTCACCACCAGGGGAGCGGTCATCGTGAGGGGAACCACCGCGACGAGCAGCACCAGCACCAACACCAGCATCGCGGCGACGCCCCCTCCAAGAAGAACTTCTCCAAGAGCGCCAAGCAGACGTCCGGGCGTCCTGAGGAGCGACACAACCCCGCGCACGGTCCCGAGTCTCCTCAGATCGCCGACCCCGACTCCGGCGAGCTCTCCCCCGCAGCGGCGTCGGTAGCGGCGGCGATGACAGCCTCAGAGGCTGACACCGCCCTCTCTGCGGCCGAGGACGACTCTGGGGAGACCGCCGAGCCGCTGCCTCCTCCGCACCAGGACGTGGCGGCCATGGCCCGCTACATCGTGCACGTCTCCGACTGGGCGGCCATGGCCACCATCTCTACCCGGCCGCCGACGCGCGGCATGCCCTTCGCCAACGTGTTCTCTGTGTGCGACGGGACGCGCTACCGGTCCACGGGCGTGCCCTATCTCTACCTCACCGACATGGAGATCTCCGTGAAGGACCTGCGCGTCAACAACAGCGCCTCGCTGACCATGAGTCTGGCGCAGACCGAGTTCTGCCGGCGGCGCGGGTACGACCCGGAGGACCCACTGTGCGCGCACGTCATCCTCACTGGCCGCGTTCTGCAGATGGACGAGAACGACCCCGAGTATGTGTTTGCGCGTGACGCCCTGTTCGCGCGTCACCCGGAGATGAGCGGCTGGCCGGTCGGCCATCACTTCTTCGTGGCCAAGCTAGACATCTTCAATATCATTGTGCTCGACTACTTCGGCGGCGCCAAGACGGTGCCGGTGGCCGAGTATTTCGCCACCAACCCGTTCAAGGCCCACCCGCGCCGGGAGAACATGCTGTAACGGCACTGCAGATGCGTGTCGAGCCGCCAGTCATGGAGACTGGAGAGTGCAGAGCTTCGGGGCGAGCTCTACCAGACTCACGGCTAGAGAAGCTTTCATTCAGCTTCTCGCTATTATATTGACAACTGCATATGTATGCATATCCTAATCTGTGCCCATGCGAAGTACTGCATCCCCTTACGTCCCCTGGTGTTCCCTCAGGTAGATAGGTATGCGCTGTGGTTTATTTTTTATTGAATTATTTGCCATCCTATGTGCGGTCTGTTAGCTTCCGACATTTCTCACGGAACGAAAAAGTGTTTTGCGAAATATCGTTGCAAAATGGTACGAAAAAGGGGCGTGTCGTGTCACAACCTTTAAACACAAATGGATCAAGCGTATATTCTATCCTTGTATCGAACCCGTGTGATATTTTATGTTAAATGTTTATTTCTACATTTATTCTGCTACCATATTAAGTTTACCTTTGCATTGGTGTTAGGTATTATATCATTCAGCAGCAATGAGGTTTTCAATAAATTTCCTCGCAGTCATTTGTTGAAAACGTATTCCTTTTTCCTGTATTTTCTTCTGCATGAAGTGTTTGGTGCATACCTGTTATGTTCTTATGAAACTGGAGATCTAAAAATAAGCGGTCCTTACATACCGATAATGTGGTGCTGTTGCCAGGAATGCTTCTCTCATGTCTTCGTGCCGTTGTCAACTTGCGATATCATGATGCTTAGTACTATGTATATCCTCATTGCTCAATGTGCATATGTTGTGGCTGATCACTACGGCTTAGTTCACAAATTAAAGCACGACCCAGAAGTGTTTCAGGCCGGAGATCCAAGCACATGCCATGCCTACTATATTACATCACCTCCAACAAAACGCATTCAATGAGCAAACAACTCTTCACACTGCACCTACCGGCTTACCAGCGTCGAAGGGAACGATACGATACGATTACTTTGGTGTACAATTACATAATTCGCTGAAACCAGCACGTTGCTTCGACTGGCTGGTATAACACTCCGAAAGCATGCTGATTGCTGTGATTATTTCATTAATCAAACAGAAGGTCGGTAGGTAGCTACACAGCTGCATCCCTTACGTTATCTTAGAAAGGCTGCAATTTTTATGTCATATGCCTATGTTTGGCATGAGATATCACAATTCACCATTGTGATAACACAGTCCGACTTTTCTTCACTGAAAATAAATTAACACTCGCGTGCCGGTGACACGAAAAAAAGCACCAATGAGAGGCGTTTTGGTAGGGTGTAACACAACTCAACTGTGTAACTGTGGGGTGTAACGCCGAAGAATGGTGCAATTACTCGGTGTTCAAAATCAACACCGACAATTAACACCAATGCCACCTCAGACCAACCGACGCTACGGATAAATAACACCACCATTTGGTGTCAACACCCCGTGACAGAGACGTTATATCGCATACGCCACACAATGGTGTAGCTCCCAGTTCATTGATCTCTAAACGGTGTTACTAGCACCGTTACCATGGATCGGATATGGCCTTGGATTCAAGGTCAGCCGGCCGCCGGCCAGCGCGAGCGGCTGCGCGTGCACATGCGTAAATTCAAATGAACGGCGGCGTGTTCATTCGCGCTTCAGTTTGAGTCGAGTGATGCGGGGCTGTGTGGAGACTGGAGGTGGTGTGAGAATCAGGGCTGCGGAGTCGGAGTCGGAGTCGGAGTCGGTCGGAGTCGACAGTTGTGACCGGAGTCGGAGTCGGAGTCGGAGTCGCTTTTAGAAACCCGATCCGCAGTCGGAGTCGGAGTCACCGAAAATCTGTCGACTCCTCAGCCCTGCTAGGTCTGCGGAGTCGGAGTCGGGAGTTGGAGTCAGTCGGAGTCGACAATTCTGCCCGGAGTCGGAGTCGGAGTTGGAGCTGGTTTTTGAAAGCCGGAGTCGGAGTCGGAGTCGGAGTCGCCGAAAATCCATCGACTCCGCAGCCCTGTGTGAGATAAATAAGTGATAAATAAGTGTGATAAATAAGTGTGATAAATAAGTGTGATAAATAAGTGTGAGATAAATGTCTGGTCTGGTATGTTGTCAGCAGAGTCCGGTGACCACCCGTGCACTTGAGAAAGCGCCACTCACAGTTGCCGCAATTTTTGTTAATAACATTTGTTTATTGCTCGTCTCGGACGTTACAAAATAAATTGTCTTTATTTAAGGAATGCTTTGCTTTGTATGGGGTCTAGGCAAGCCACAGTATACCCATATGGACTTGTCACATAGTTCACACAGACCCATGCACACGTATATATATATATATATATATATATATATATATATTCTTTGAGGCAAGTTTGGTTGAATACGATCGCGTATTTGTTTTTTATCACTTTCTTTTGAAGCTTTTCTTTCTTTCTTATCACTTTCCGGTCAGTTTCTGGCAGCTGGTGTAAAGTATCTCCAATGTTCATACATGCATTATATTGATTTACGTTTTGCGACGCGTTTCGAAGTACTCACTTCGTCATCAGGCATTTACACTTTACACTCTCATCACATTTAACACTTACATTATATCTAAGTTACTTCATACATTTTTGTTGACCTTAAAACAAATGCGATGTGACCTGTCAAAATTCAGTGCACGGTTGTTCGAATCTAGTTCGAAAATTCAAACGTGCTGCTTCCATCATGCAACATCTCCATCTACTACCACCGATCTAGCAGATACTAACGTATCAGAATGAACGAAATGTCTCGTTCACTATACACTGAACAGTCCCCTCCCCACACACACACACACACACACACTTCACCATCACCTCCTATCCTGTCAGCGTGATCCGTCCCCTGTGTTCGCGCTGATCACACATGGACGGGCAGTGTTCTAGGATGTAGGCGGCCTCGAGGATCCTCAGGATGCGGGTGGTCCAGCTGAACACTCCCAGCGTGCCCACGGTGAGCGCATCACAAGACAGGACATGGTGGACAACACAAGCATCTTGGACAGGGAGAATAACATGTGGAAGCTGAGGATCCTCGAGGCCGCCTACATCCTAGAACACTGCCCGTCCATGTGTGATCAGCGCGAACACAGGGGACGGATCACGCTGACAGGATAGGAGGTGATGGTGAAGTGTGTGTGTGTGTGTGTGTGTGGGGAGGGGACTGTTCAGTGTATAGTGAACGAGACATTTCGTTCATTCTGATACGTTAGTATCTGCTAGATCGGTGGTAGTAGATGGAGATGTTGCATGATGGAAGCAGCACGTTTGAATTTTCGAACTAGATTCGAACAACCGTGCACTGAATTTTGACAGGTCACATCGCATTTGTTTTAAGGTCAACAAAAATGTATGAAGTAACTTAGATATAATGTAAGTGTTAAATGTGATGAGAGTGTAAAGTGTAAATGCCTGATGACGAAGTGAGTACTTCGAAACGCGTCGCAAAACGTAAATCAATATAATGCATGTATGAACATTGGAGATACTTTACACCAGCTGCCAGAAACTGACCGGAAAGTGATAAGAAAGAAAGAAAAGCTTCAAAAGAAAGTGATAAAAAACAAATACGCGATCGTATTCAACCAAACTTGCCTCAAAGAAGATATATTGCCTGCTTATACACATATATATATATATATATATATATATATATATATATATATATATATATATATATATATATATATATATATATATATATATATATATATATATATATATATATTAATTCATCGAGCTGCAGCTACACCAAACACCGGTGTATCTCCTTCCCTTCACAACACCGGAAGAGGGTGTACCCAATTGGCTACTAACACCACACATTGGTGTAAGGGTATTTGTTTTGTACCCGTAAAGAAGGTGCAAATTAATGGTGTAGCACCTTTTTATGGTGTAAAGACGTCGTGTAGCACCACAAACTGGTGTACTTACAGTGATTTAACGCCATACGCCAGTGTATGTGCCTGGTGTTACACCAGGATTCAGTGTATGCTTACACCAAAGCTTGGTGTTGAAACTACACCGGTGCAGGTGCTCAAAAACGGTGGGGTGTAAACATTTCCTAAAAAGGTGTTAACACCAGGAGCGGGTGTGAATTTATTTTCAGTGTTGTTAAAATGCCTTGAATGGTTAGCCTAGAAACTACTTTCTTATACCAGCGATGAATAGCTCGACACTTGAGGGAATCATGCTTAGCTAACATTTTGCTCACATCTGTACTGATCTCCACTGGGTGAAACTGGATGCATATTGCATAGGTGAAAGGAAGTATGTGATATCCTTTCAAGACTTACCTATCACTATAATAGGTACACATTGGAAAGGAATGAGCTAATCGGACAACATTTTGTTTAAACTATTTCATGCCATGTTTTGTCTGTCGTTATGCATTACTGGAACAATTTGCTGTCAGAATCACGACAGCCGTCTTGAACAAAGACCTACTTCAGAGTTCGGATGATATACCGTTCTCCGTCTTGTTTGCGCCTTGTTGGCTTCCGGAAAGCGAAAGGCATAGCAGACGGAGCTTCTAAGCTTAATTTGCATAGTTTGACGGGAAACAATCGATACCCATATTTGATATTCACGTGGCTTGCAGTCGTCCAAGTTTGAAACACGATGGCATAGAAATCGGGACAAAGTGAGGTGACTACATAGGAAGGAAGAAAAGAAAGGATGAAAGCATTGTGTAGGAGAAACTAAAAAAGAGAACAAAAAGGAGAGGGAAGAGAAAGATACAGAGTGAGAGGCAGAGGGAAAGAGAGGGTAGAGGGAGAGAGGCAGAGAGAGCGAGAAAGAGAGAGAGAGAGCGAGAGAGAGAGAGGAGAGAGAGAGAGAGAGAGAGAGAGAGAGAGAGAGAGAGAGAGAGAGAGAGAGAGAGAGAGAGAGAGAGAGAGAGAGAGAGACATGGGAAGGACACTGCTGAAAACTGTGCTCAGTGCTGCCACATGGGCCCACAGCTATCTACGGTTCATTTAACTTTGAAGTTTAATGAACACGCGGGTCAGGGTCGGGCGTTCAGTGATGCGTGTCATTTGATCTAAGAAGCAATCTTTGCTTGGTGTCAGCTGCATTGACCGTCCCGCCGCTGACCGTGACGGACCCACCAGTCACCACTGACCGTTCCGACAATGACTCCCACCACAGACTAGTCACCGACCGTTTTATCTCATTCCCAGGCATATCGGCTATCTCATGTTACCGGTGCATCTCTCGCGGCGGGGATAACGCAGCCTGCGAGGACCCGTTCACGCGCAACGTCAGCAGTTCTGTCGATCTGGCCCCGTGCATGGGAGGACGACAGCTGCTCAGTGGCCTCTTCCCCTCCACGGCCTGTATGAAGCTGGCCGGGGTCTTCAGTGAGTGACGGGAGCGCCAGGGGACGAGCTGGGACACAGTCTGCTGATGGGGTCACATGATCATCAGCTGATGCTGGGTGGTCGGTCAACTGACGTTGTCATGTTCAACGCTTATATGCTCTACTTATCTTTCTTCTTAGAAATACCATAGCTGATTCTGAAACACACGTCTGGTGATAAATGGCACGTCTCCTGATATTGTGACATGTCACTGTGACATTTCCGCTGACATGGTGTCGCGTCCACCGATTGAATACCTACACCCCTGTGGTACGTGATATTCTATACAAATGTTTCGACTTTCGGTCTCTGTGAACTTTCACGCACCAGACTTTAGCGCCGGACTGTGGTGAAACCAAGTGTAATTAAGGCAAGACGTGTAACAGCCCCAATTAGCCCTGTTTTCGAACTGTTTTACTTTCCTACGATTTTGTATAGGCATTCAAGATTCGTTTAAGATATTTTGATGCAAGTAGATAAATAATAACGATCTCCACTGTTACGACACCGGCTGGGCCACCCAAAAACTGCAGTTAAGTTTAGCACTGTGCTCATTGCTCAGCTTACCGTAAGTCGCAACTCTCATTGAAGTAAAGTGCGATTATTGATGATGACGAGCAGGAGTGTCATGCTATACACAGCACAAATAGGGTCATCCATCGACCATCCATGACCATAACACAGGGCACCATCCAGAGCAGTCACGGATGCCACAAATGTCGCAGTCACAGAGGCCACAGGACACAGCGGAGGTCACGTTCGCTAGGCCGCTGTCCAATGTCCATATCATACGCGCCCGGCGCCAACAAATTATTGTCCATTAGCCCAGAGGTACGTGACGCCAACAGCAGTGGCACGTGACACCAGCGGTGACGTGTGGTCCCAGCAGCACTCAGCACAGCGGCACATGTGTGACGGTGGCTGTCTCAGTGTGCTGATTACTGGAAATGAGCCGTGCACAGGTGTGCTAATAAGAGCCGACTAGCGCGAGTACGCCGTGCGCGCTCAGATGCAATATATCCAGGCAAAATGCGCTCGTCTGTGTAACCTTGCCGATTTCGATGAACAAAGTCACGTGCGGCTCAACGTGGGCGCTGACGGATCAGAGGAAGCACAAGCCTCCGAGCCCACTATAAACATCCCCCCATGTCAAATTACGCGTCATTTTATATGAATGTGACATCACGTATTTATGTCATCCGTATTTGTGTGACATCACCTGCTTGACGTCACATGTCACGTGACGTTTGTGACGCCCTCTGTGTACCGTTTCCCCCAGAGGACACTGGGGAGCGGGTACTGGTGCGCGGCTGTTTGTGACACCCCTCTGTACCCCCTCCCTCAGAGGACACCGGGGAGCGGGTACTGGTGCGCGGCTGTGCCCTCGACAGCGGCCAGCTCGTACCCGACTCCGATGTGGTCCAAGTGGTGCACTGTGGCGGACTCATCTTCCAGGACAGGTGAGCCGAGCAAAGTTACGAAACGCTATATCAGTTTAGTTGAGCTAACGTAATAGTTTACCTGAGTTATATCGCTTGTAAAATGATGTTAACGGATTAGTTCGCTTTGTTGTTGAATGTTAATTGGGATTAGAGGTTAGGTAGCACACGTAAAGTAGTTTACACCAGCCTCACTAAAATAATCTCGTAACTGTTCAATGTTCATCGGTTACCCACATACATGACACATCACACACTGCGTCCCAGTCATCCCTCCACAAACGAACCTAACCGGTGTCGTTTCTCTGGCCTCCCCACAGACACGTGCACGGCTGTCTCCAAAGCTGTGCCGAGGAGGACGGCTGTAACGGCTCTCAGAGCTGGTTCAGCTCACTCAGTCTCACAGCTCTCCTCACAGCAGCCTCCGCCGTCCTCCGGTAGCTGCAGTGACGTCATTATTGCCACTATGACGTCATCATGTATATCATGACGTCAGCATTGTCATCATGACGTCAGAGCTGCAATTAGTGCCATCACTATTGCTACCGTGATGTCACCATTTTCGACATGGATCACTATTGCTACCGTGAAGTCAAAATTTATATCATAACATCACTATTACAGTATTGACACCGAAATTCCGTTAATCAGTTAATCCGTTTACCAGAGTGCATGTGAAAGAGACAGTTTCGCGAAATACCAACAGCTCAGCCACTTCATCGCAAGTTATCGTTGTGCGAAGTGGCAATGGCATATGGGTGGCAAAAGGTTTGTTGCTTTCATGCAAAAATGCTAACAAGTTATTGTAGCTGTGGATGGAAGCAGAAGAACAGGTGACATTGCGGAGAACTATGACGTTATTCGAGTCACCGTCGGAGTCAATGAGATGAGCTGTGTGTGACTTCATTTGAGATGCATTCACTTAGTGTTTAAGG
Organism: Amphibalanus amphitrite; assembly: GCF_019059575.1. NCBI lineage: Eukaryota > Metazoa > Arthropoda > Thecostraca > Balanomorpha > Balanidae > Amphibalanus > Amphibalanus amphitrite. The sequence continues at coordinate 29,471 of NW_024882121.1, forward strand.
TTGAGCGTTTGTGCGTGCAATGTCCGGGCATTGTACTACATTTTGCCGTGTCGAGATATCAGCCTCATTCATGTGTGCGACTTACGGGCATGTGGATCTGATGTTATAGAGCTCTGTAGTCGTCTTGGTGTAGACTTTGTAAGCTCGATAGGAAGGCTCCTCGAATAAAAATGTCCAGGATGGGAGTCTGGTGCATTCCACAAGCAGTCAGGGGCTGAAAAATGCAATAAGTAGCGACTTGACTAATGCTTACCCAGGCAACCTGTAGTATGAGTTATTTTTATATACCTATGATCTACAATCTACATGCATACAGTAAAGTAACCCAATTTCTATTAGCTCAATCTCACCTAAGCAAGAGCCTCTCAATTTGTATAGAGCAGCATGTAACTCAAACCGCTCACAGGGCCACAGGGCTACTATGAAAACATCACTATAGATTATAGTGCGCAGAACAAAAGGCAAAGAAGCGTAATGTTCGGACGTGAGATCACGAGCGGTGACCTCTCACAAGCGCAAAATGTACCATATTGTAAAAATGACATCTCTTGGTGTAGAGTGTATGTACCTGATCTGAGCTGATTGATAGTGAGGCCAAATATACATGCTCTGTTGGTAATGCAAAGGGAAAATGTGAAGTGTTTTGGCGGCAAGTTAAATTAATCCCTCATATGTGTGTGTATTGTGTATTGTGTATGTGCTGTTTATGCATGGTGTTTGGTGAAATATATGAATGGCGGATGTGTTTATGGTGCTTTTGTACCGAGTCAACTATTCTCAGCAGTTAGTTCTCAGCTTGTGGAGCCCAATTTATTCACAAAATGTTCTCTACAGCGCTTAGATCTAGGCTTTAACGAGATACAAGAGACACATTTGACAGGACGATAGCCCTTCAGAAGAAAACTTTCGGGCTAGATTGAGCTAGGCGTAGGCTGTTGTAAATGCGAATGCCTTCAACTTCCTACAATCAACAATCAACATATGTTAAAAGCAGCTTGACCTTCGCCCCAGTGGGGGGGGGGGGGGCATATGTCACCACCCTGTCGCGTTTTTTGCGTGTGAATAAAAAACCGCGGTGCGTAGCGCCGCGCCGCTTGGGGTAGCTTTTGGTACATCAATTTTGGACAATGTGTGAAATTTTTGACCCCAGGTCATGTCAGGTCAGGTCACCAGGTCAAGTTAACTGAGCAAGCCTAAACAAGTTTGCAATCATGTCCAGCCTGCAGTGTTTGTCAGAAAGGTTTCAAACTTGATGGATTGCATGCTGTTGTGGGTGCCTACAATTTGCATATCTCGGATTTTTTATATCCGTGACCTAAGGTCAGGTCAGTGGCGTGACCTTTCCATTACAAGTCAATGGAGAAAAATGAAAATGCCTCTAGATCCATGTGTACGCATAGGAACAGTCAAAATATTTCAGAATCACAGTGATTTGGACCACCCGTGATGACCAAGGTGTCATTTTTGCTGATAGCCTCTAGAAAGATCATTCGAGGTCATTTGAGGCTACGAACATATTTTTGCCAATAACTCACGATTGGAAAGAGATAGAACGCTGGGGATGGTCTCATTGTGTTTGTCTTGTTGAGACGCATCTACTGATATGCAACATGACCTTTTCTGGTCAGGTCATGACCTTGACCTGAGGTCAAATTTTCAAGTTGACCTTTCAAGGTCAAATTATAGTTCATTCGACGCGTCTCGGCGAGAGGAACACGATTCTAGCAATAGAAATGTCGTGGCTTTTGTAGTCGAAAGTTATTGTCGAAAAACATTTTTCGTAAAAACAGCTATTTTTGGAGTTTTTGCCCTCTGGAGGCTAAACCGTTGACCTGAGGTCAATTTTGATAATGACCTTATCAAAAGAAGAGTTCAAAAGCTATCGTTTGCCGTTCCATGTAATTTTCTAGCTACCATAGTTCCTGAGATAGCGGCATGTTTTCTGAAAAATATAATGACAATTGGCAAATTTTGACCTTTGATGATCTCTGGTGACCCCAATATTGCTTTAAGATGAAAAATGACTGAAATATTTTCAAACGTACGCATTGAGAGCTATCGACTGCTTTTTACCGCGTCTTTCTAGCCCTAATAGTTTTTGAGTTAGAGGTGGGTGGTAACATATGCCCCCCCCCCCCCCCACTAGGGCGAAGTTGGCCGAGACCGCCACTGGGGCGCGGGTTAACCTAAATGCCCAGCAACCCAAGACCTCAAATAATATTATAAAGGTACCGAGCCTAAAGTACACTGACCCTAAAGTCAGTATCGTCATTAGAAGGATGAAGAGTAACTTGTTGCTCATTTCTATCAGAAATAGACAAATAAACCAATATAATTCGGGTGTGGCCTTTCCTGAGTGGTACAAGATCACAATTGTGATGTTGTACCACGGAGGAAGGGCCACGCCCGAATACATGTACCGGGTGGCCCAAAAAAAACGTTCCGAACTTTGGAGGCCTATATCTCAAATTCGAGTGTAAATAACAAGCCAAAATTTTCATCAAGGTTGCGTCACATCTTTGCGCATTGGTATGCCAAATTATAACACTGTAACATCATTTTCAAGCCAGCAATCTTATGTTGAATTATGTAAGACGTTTTTGCTTTTTTTGCCGATGTTGAACGGCAGTAATGATTGGCTTAGACGTACCATGTTAGAAAAAAAGAATGGAAAAATAGAACACGTGAATAAAACCAGCACGTGTGTTGTTATTTTAAATATTTTTGTCCCACTTATGTGCCAAATATTCAAATACTGAGCCAAAATAGTGTTAATGGATGCCATTTGTTTTAACAAGTCCTGTTTCGAGCAGGAGTGGCACGGTGCATGGGTTACTGCTGATCGCCCTCCCTTCAAGAAGATCAAACAGTGAATCGACCGAATAAGGAAAAAAGCTAGAGGGAATGTGTCACCCTGAGGCCTGAACCATCAATGAGACTAGTTGCCAGTAGCAGTCATGGCTGCAGGCCGTGGTGCCGAGATGGAAGTGGCCCGTTCACTCACATTTTTTTTTAGTAAACATCTGAGCAAAAAAGTAATTTTTACATGACATGCTAGAAACACGAACCATTTAAAAAGTAATTGAGCGAATAACATAAAAATCATACCATTTACTGAAAATGTATGCCGTATTGACTATTGGAAGTTGTAATGTTGTATCGTTGTCGCTTTCTGAGAAATATTGATTTAAAGTTGGGAACGTTTTTTCTGGGCCACCCGGTATATTGGCTTATTTTTCTATTTCTGATAGAAATGAGCAACAGGTTATTTTTCATCTTTCTAATAACTAATCTTATTAACAATGCTGAACACAACGTTCTAATACCTGAAAGCAGTATCGTCAGTTAAATTATTACGTTTAGGTACATGGGGCCAAAATGATTGATCTCTAGACTAATAATTTATTATTTTCCGTCATACCTATAATTCAATATTAATCAGTGATCAATGATCGTCGAAGTTTTGCAGATTACCAAAATCCGTAAGACGTTCGCGTAAGGCGGTCGCGTAAGGCGTAAGGCGTTCGCACTAAAATTGCATGCATGCATTTGCTTACGTTATTGCACAGCTAAGGCTTGAGAGGCATTTCAGACGCGACATTGGTCACGGTGCACTGCCAGTGACGCATTATGGGTGCCCACAGTGCGTCAGCCCTTACTCAAACGGCCTAATGGTGTATCCAATGACTTAGATCGATCACGCGGAGGCCACTGAAGCCGACAGATTCGCGTTTCAGCTGCAGTAAAACGACACAATTATATAGTGCGCACGGCGCCGCTGTGGAGGAAATTGATACCTCAACGGGATATTGCATAACGCTCTTCATTTAACCCGCGCCCGGCTGGGGGTCCTGGATTTCCACGCCCTGCTGGGGGGGGGGGGGTGTTTGAACACCCCCCCTTGTAACTCGGCTCCTGGGCCACGTAGCGATACGCGGAAGGCGGCGTTCGAAAGAGCGTCAAAAATAATGACGAAATCACTTCGGTCAATTTTTTGGTCAGGTCAAAGGTCAGGTCACCAGAGGTCATTGAAGGCAAAATTTCGCCGATTTCCAGGTCGAATGTCGAAAATTTCCAAGAAGCCAACGCATAACTCGAGAACCAATAGAGCTACAGCGCCGCGGAAAAGCGCATTCGATAGCCCTATTAAAGCCGTTTCTGAGTAATTCTCTCAGATTTGACCTAACGTCAACGGTTTTGCCTGCAGGGGGCAAAAACTGCAAAAATAGCTGATTTTTTCGGAAACAGTTTTTCTGCAATAACTTTTGACTCAAGCCTTGTACGAGCTTACTTTTACCGGCATTGTGTTCCTCTCGTCAAGACGCATCGAATGAACTATGAGTTGACCTTGAAAGGTCAACTTGAAAATTTGACCTCAGGTCAAGGTCATGACCTGACCGGAAAGGGTCATGTTGCATATCAGTCGATCCGTATCGTCGAGCTGAACACATCTAAGGCGTTTTCATCGCTCTAGCATGCCTCTATCAAAAGTTATTTGCGAAAAACTGTTAGATACCATTCGTGACCTAAGATGACCTCAGGGCATAAACAAGGGTCACGGACACCATTTTCATGTTCAGTGTGTCTAAACCACTTGTAATTCGGTGTTTGGGAGTGTTTATAATGTCTTTTGTCCAAAAGAGGCGCATTTCAATTTTCTCCCATTGACTTATAATGGGGAGGTCGCAAAATTGACCTGACCTTAGGTCATTGATATCAAAATTCTGAGATATACATTTTGTACATGCTATTGCTCTTAGCAATCGCTGAAAGTTTCAAAGCGATCGGTCACTCGGTGTAGCTATGACAGACATTGAAACTTTTTATGAGGTGAGGTCACTTCAAGTGACCTGGTGACCTGACCTTGAATGACCTTGGTCTGAAATTTTCACAACATGTGTAGAATTGATGTATGATAAGGTGTACCAAAAACGGCGGCGCTCCGCGCCGCCGTTTTTGAGATATTCGCGAAAAACCACAAGGGGGGGGTGTTCAAACACCCCCCCCCCCAGCAGGGCGCGGGTTAATAGGGCATTCACTTCTATACGGTGTCCGCAGTTATCTTTCGATGATCGACGGCCCTCGTAAGGTATGCTATGTATGTGCCCCCATCGCCCACTCTCTTTTCAAGTCATGTAGTGCGAGCTGGGAAGGTGTCAGCGGTACTCTCCGAACACGGGTTCGATCCGGATGGTTGTGACGGCCACGCTCCGGCTCCGCCCGTCGCCCTAACGGTGTCGGTAAGCCGGCCTCCAGGCTCCGTGCCGGCCGGCCGCCGGCCGCCGGTGAACCGTTAGTGACCCACAACTGTACGCGGCCCACATGACTGCTCCCATGATGCGGCAACAGAACGATGGGAGGTAGGTCGCAGGTAGCGGGCCGAGAGATTCGTGAACACGGTCTACTACAAAAACCTATGTACCTACTATAGGTCGTCTATATACTCTGATAAGAACAGTGGTCACTGGTCAGCTACGGTAATGTACTGGAAAATAGTGGCCAATGGCCATGGCCCATTGAACTGTGTGCTGGTTTGGCACTCGGTTCGTTATCAAATATGGTTTCTTACTCTCTACGTTATGTTACATCCAGCTATATACAGATACATACCGGGTGGCCCAAAAAAAACGTTCCGAACTTTGGAGGCCTATATCTCAAATTCGAGTGCAAGTAACCAGTCAAAATTTTCATCAAGTTTGCGTCACTTCTTTGCGCATTGGTATGTCAAATTATAACACTGTACCATCATTTTCAAGCCAGCAATCTTATGTTGAATCAAGTAAGACGTTTTTGCTTTTTTTGCCGTTGTTGAACGGAACTAATGATTGGCTTAGACGTACCATGTTAGAAAAAATACAAAAAAAAAATAGAACAGCTTGAATGATACCAGCACGTGTGTTGCTATTTCATATATTTTTGTCACACTTATGTGCCAAATATTCGAATACTAAGCCAAAGTTGTGTTAATGGATGCCATTCGTTTCAACACAAGTCCTGTTTCGAGGCGAAGGAGTGGCACGGTGCATGGGTTACTGCTGATCGCCCTCCCTTCAAGAAGATCAAATAGTAAATCGACCGAATAAGGAAAAAAGCTAGAGGGAATGTGTCACCCTGAGGCCTGAACCACCAATGAGACTAGTTGCCAGTAGCATTCATGGCTGTAGGCCGTGGTGCCGAGATGGAAGTGGCCCGTTCACTCACATTTTTGGTAAACAACAGAGCAAAAAAGTGATTTTTACATGGCATGCTAGAAACACGAACCGTTTAAAAAGTAATTGACCGAATAACATAAAAATCATACCATTCACTTAAAATACATGTCGCATTGACTATTGGAAGTTTCAATGTTGTATCTTTATCGCTTTCTGAGAAATATTGATTTAAAATTGGGAACGTTTTTTCTGGGCCACCCGGTATATTTATCTGCAGTAATAATATCGAATATCACACCAGAGACACCTATATGGCATCACATAGGTATACTCGCACATGATCATAGATACCTAGGCCTTGAGATTTTACAGATAAAATCTTAACCCCTAGAGTAGTGTGTTTCATAGCATGTACTACTTTCTTTGCATTTCATATTGTGCTGCTTTCTCCCATGCAGCTAATATTTGTCGCTTACGTCTTTCAATTCGTACTATACACATGAAGTATCTTTTCTTCCTGATCTGATGACAATCCGCATCGCACTGTACCGATCCCCTTCCAAAAGCGAAAGAGCACACACTATTCACTGGCGACATTTCTGAGCAGCACCGTGGATCCGGCATCGCAGGGGTTCCACTCTGCACGCTATACCTGAATAAAAGCTCCCTGCAGAGTGTCTGACAGCAAAGCGTACGCGACACGATGTCTTGGCATTCACACGCCAATATCCGCGAACTGGTCGGCAAACGAGTAGCTGTCCAGCGGCAGCGGCTGCCAGCCCCTGGCCTTGAAGTCCTGGTTGAGCTGATGGACGTGCCTCCACACCTCGGCCCGCAGTCGAGTCGGATAGGTCACATTGTCCGGCACCACGCCGTGTCGGTGGCTGTGCACGCGACCCTCCAGGTGACCTCTCACACACTCGAGTCTCGCCGGGTCGGGCTCCACCTCGAGGAAGCGCAAAATCCGGCCCAGCTCCACCATGGTATCGCTCATCAGCCGGTGATAGTGAAGGATGTAAACATCATCGGTGTACTCGATCCAGCGTGAGTACAGGTCGTACCACTCGCGCGCATAGTAGGTGACAAAGTGGTGCCACTCGGGGCCGTGGTACAGCTCGGTCATATCACCCTCGTTCACCATGCTGTGTGTGTGGTCGTACTTCTTCCAGGAGATGAATTCTCGGAACGGGTCGCGGATGATGACCACTGCCCGTCGCGGCAGTCCGGGCGGGAACGCGGCCAGCGGGTGCTGCAGGGTATCGTCAATGCGGTTGGCCTCCCTGACCGACCACGGTTGCGGCCAGGTCTGGCTGCGCGCCACCAGCGTGTTGCCCTGCGTCCAGTTCAGTAGCTCGCCCAGGTAGCCGAAGTCGACCCACTGGTTGAAGCCCTTGCGGCTCACCTGCCAGATCTGCTCCGGTGTGCGCGAGGCGTTCCGGTTGGAGACGTTGCGGTACTGGTGGTACTCGGGTCCGCCGACGCATGTGAAGATGCCGGTGGATGCCTCCAGGAGGTACCGCACCCAGGTGTTACCCGAGCGCGGCAGCGAGGCCAGGTACACGAGCGGCATCTCTCGATCCCGGGTGAACCGGGTGACCAGGTGGGCGCAGCGCCGGTTGCCGGCGAACCACGCCTGCTCGGGCAGACCGCGCGCCCAGAGATCGGAGATGAGCCGGCCCCGATGGCGTCCCTCCGGGGACCCTCCGCCCCAGCCGGGGCCCGGCTGGATCAGCAGCACCGTCAGCAGCACGCAGCCAGTGATGGTGATCAGGAGCCGCGTCATGTGCCGCGGCACCAGTAGCGACCTCAGCGGCCTGAACACAGACATGGCTGGCGTGCTGATCACGGACCGATCACAAACTAACACGGACGGATCACTGACCGATCACGAACTAATCACGGAACATTCACAGACCGAAGCGACACAACAGGAACTCACGGACCAATCGCAAACCTATCACAGAAAAAATGCTGATTAATCTGCTCGCCGGCCAGTCGTCACGAGCTGATGACGTATTTAACACGAAATACGAGTAAATCAACCGATAAGTACAAATCACAGGCTAATCGAGCGATCGAACATCGGAATATTCAGGAGCCATCACGAAAAGATCACGAACTAATAACGCGGTAATCACTCTCACGAATTGAGCTCGGGACAATCCGATCCGTCATCGACCGATCAACGGACTGGTCTCACGACCCGGGGCATGTCTGGGTCGTTCACACTTCCACCTGCGGAAAGAAATGCATCTGATCAGTCCCTACAGGTGTAGATGCACCACAAAGAGGATTGTACTCAAACGGTAGCACTTTGGGTGAGTGCATTGCTAAGTAACAAGTAACTGAGTGAGATATTAATGTGACCGACGCATAAGCATGGTTATCTACTTCCACATCAATACCATCCATGGTATTTCGGCACGCCGAAAACAACCTATCGGTGTCCAGAGGTGGATCCAGCTCAGAGTTTTTTTTTGGGGTTGGGGGCAAACCATAACAATTTATCGATTCTTTCCATGCATCGTCCATAGACGTAATGTTAAAATTATGCCGTTTGGAAGGGGGCAAATGCCGATTTTGCCCCCCCCCCCTGGATCCGCCACTGTCGCTGTCCTATTGACACTGTGAATGTAATGATTCAAAGCGATGAACGGAAACATTCCGCGGTAGGCTTTGGTAGATAGCTCAACCGCATTCATGCATTATGCATAGCTTTTCTATCACTGCTCTTGCAGTCATGACCTGCGCTCTGCAAACATGCACACTGCACAGTGCACTGGAAGCCACCGCCGGTTGAGCCAACATTTGCGCTTAACAATCACTGACCGAAGGTTTTCAGCAAATATAGACGGCACCAAAGTAAGCACTGTATCTTTGCACAAAACGTTTTCGGTATTGTCAGAAGTCAATCAAGTAACGCGCAATGAGTGGTTAAATGGTTTGACTGTTGGGTTACTGCTATACAGGAAAGCAAACACCACAATGCTTCATAAGTGCTAGTGCGTCTTATAACTTGTGATTTTAAGCTTGCGCTCTATTTCTACGACACGCATACATAAACACAGACAAATTGATAGTTGGATAAGCCAGGAGCATAAATGCTGACTTCTTAAAGCTTTTAACTTTTCATGGAGCTAATGATAGTTCACTTACCTATAGTCTCCGTTCCATGTAGTTAAGTATGCACTAGGTAGCTCACTTTGCATTTCCTTCTGCCCCAAATCTACCCAGCTTCATCCCTGCATATCACCAATCCCAACACGGTGCTGTCACCACTCGGCTCACTGATCTGCACCAACACCATCCGCGCACCACCGCCGCCGTGACATCACTGTACCTACTGGTGCTGGGGAACCGGCACACCACCGAGCCGGGTCAACCGCACCGTCCGCGCCGCCCGCGCCGCCCGGAGAGAGAGAGAGAGAGAGAGAGAGAGAGAGAGAGAGAGAGAGAGAGAGAGAGAGAGAGAGAGAGAGAGAGAGAGAGAGAGAGAGAGAGAGAGAGAGAGGTGGAGGGAGGGATGGGAGGGAAAGACTATATGGTTTAGGTTGGTATTGGAATGTATCGGCTTGGTATTACGAAATCGAATGGTAAACTACGAGCCGTTGCATTGCATATATGGTAGGCGTAATGAATTAAAAATGAAACGTTAAAAATGTGCAATAGTTACAAAGTCATAGTCAAAAAGAAGAGGAAGTAGAAGTGAAAATTAAGATAAAGGCGTCAAGAACGCAATGATCTCCGTCTCTCTCTCTCTCTCTCTCTCTCTCTCTCTCTCTCTCTCTCTCTCTCTCTCTCTCTCTCTCTCTCTCTCTCTCTCTCTCTCTCTCTCTCTCTCTCTCTCTCTCTCTCTCTCTCTCTCTCTCTCTCTCTCTCTCTCTCTCTCTCTCTCTCTCTCTCTCTCTCTCTCTCTCTCTCTCTCTCTCTCTCTCTCTCTCTCTCTCTCTCTCTCTCTCTCTCTCTCTCTCTCTCTCTCTCTCTCTCTCCGCCTCCCATGCTAACTCCCATGGACGCTGGACGGCTAGCTGACCGAAAACGGTCGCATGCGCCATGACTCAGCTGTTCTGTTGGCGGCTCTCTCTCCGACTGAGAATTGGGGAAAATGAGGTCGATGTGGCCGTCGACCGCGCGACGCGGCAGTCTTGAACACCGGGAGCGGACAGAACTGCGGGTTTTTGCCGCTACGTGAGGGCGGCTCTAGGCTCGGTCCATGCCTCGGTACTTAGTCGTGGTCGTGAAGATGGTTATGTCGGATAGGTGCAGTGTTTAACCCGCGCATGACTGGGGTATTTTCCATAGCGCGGCTGCCGGGGGGGGGGGGGGGGAGGGTTCTACAGAGCCCCCCTCCTATCTCCGAAACTATCTCATTATGCCGATTGTCGAAATTCAAACGGCGGCTGATAGTCCTGGGAAAAATGTCGAGCGAAACCAAATTTCATTAACCTCAAGGTCACCGATGACGTCACAGGTCAGGTCAAACTAAAAATTATTAGCATTTTGGCTTGTTCACATTTTGGGCTCTGGCCGCCGTCTTACAAGTCAGATCAGGCTCATTTTTGGTTAAGGTTTACACACTCGTGAACAGATGCTTTAGATACCCTGAGGGTACCAAACTTGTACTTTGATTTTCAGGTCAGGGTCAGGTCATCACAGGTCACGGAAATATTATGTCATGCGTCCGTCACGTGACACATGTTTTATGGTCCATTTAGGCCATATATTTCGAATTTGTTGTCGTTTTGTGTCATTCGAGGTCATTTTGAGCTGAATTTAGCTTAGGTCAGGTCACTTTCAGGTCAAAAAAGGTCAAATTTTGAAATTAAATTTTTTTCAACAAAAAGGGTGTCTATTGGATGCCGTTTGAGCTCAGGAACACGATGGTGCTATTTATATTGGTGTAAGATGTCAAATACGTACTGAAAAATTGATTTGAAAAAATTATAATTGTATTTTTTGCAATAGGATGCGTATACCTTGGCCATTTTTGAAGATATTTAGCTACAACTTGCTAGAGTAAGTTATAAGCATGTGGTCTATCACAAATATTACGGTTTGTTTCGAAAAGTCAAATCATTGTGAAAAAAATAATTTTTGAATTTTATAATATATAATTTTCGAAATTTTCAAAATTTTGAAAATCCAAAACCGCAGTTTGATAGCACAGTCGATTCTGAGTCCTCTCATGCAAAGAAATTGGATCTAGCTTAAAAACTGAGCTCTTGGGAGCGATTGCCGTGGTTCAATGTTTTGCGTCGAAATCGGCCGAACATGACGTCACTCTGACGTCATTTCTGGCCGACCTATGGTAGCTACGAAGCACCGATTGTTTATGTGTCCATATTACATGAAATCATGATCTGAGAAGCTTTTACCAAAAACGCAGTCAAAAAACTTCACAAAAAGCTTGCCTAACGCAATTCAAAAAGCTTGCCTAACGCAATTCAGCTTGCCTAACGCAATTATTTTAGATGGCCTAGGTTGACCTTGACCCTGACCTTGACATCTGTACATCGTCGAACAACATGTTCCATGATAGGTGGGAGGTAAGACTGGCAAAAAAGGCCGAAATCAGGGTGACAAAAGCTCACAAGGCCCATAGCCAACGCAAGATGTTGAGAATCGGTCATTTGGGTCATGACATGACCTGAAAAACAAGGTCATATCTCCGAAACCAAAAACCACAGAAACTTGAAATTTTCAGTGGACATCAAGAAAGGATAGAGGAGCAGCTATACGAAAAATCAGTCTTCTAGCTCTAAACATATTGAGTGCAGAGCAGAAAACTACCTGGAGGGTGGCAGCCCCCCCCCCCCCATGTGCGGGCGAGGGTTAAAAGGTATTTCTTTTCTAATTAATTACACAAATTTCCAGTCTAGGGTACCTTTAATATAGGTTTGTAGCGGATGCCTTCAGCGTCATCCGGCATCCTAAGGGATGCCTAAGTCGCAAGTGCCTAAATGCCTAAGTGTATTTAGGGCCTTGAGTCGCAAGTTAGCTCAGGCGAGGTGCAGCCTCGTTGCCGATTGCAGCGCCAGTGTCGAGCTCACTGACGAGCATCTGTCCAACTACTGATTGACGATACCGCCGCCAGGTGCTGCTGATCTCCCAAAGTCTCTGCTCCTCGGCGTGTATCGGCGTTGCTCGTGACAAAACAAAAGGGTCCGGGACATTTTTTGTCCCCCTGTCTGACTTCCTGTCTAACTCCGTAAAGAGAGACGCAACGTAAATCGCTCAAAATGCGGCAAAATCGGTTGGAGATCGACGAAGGCATTCCGAGGAGTCCATTGCTGTGCTCAAAGTTCAGGATCAAGGTCAAGTTTATGATGGTCAAAATTAGCCTGGAAACATTAGGATCAATAATTTTTTTCATGTTGCTGATGCCTATTACATAAATTTAACCCTCGCCGGTCGAGGGGAGGGGGGGGGGCCGAAGCCGCCCCCCATGCAGTTTTTTTTTCACGCTAGCTGCTAGCTCAGCACAAACATGCCGGAGATAGAGAGCTGAGCTTGGCATGGTTCAAGCAAGATCTTTTGACACCAACCGCATTTTCGTTTCAGGTCAGGTCACTGACCTATGACGTCATAAGTAAACCTCTGCACGGTCCTCAGATATCGTAACTTCGCAACGCCCTCAGTGCCTAAAGAAATTTTACAGGAAGATACCACTTACAGTCATGTGTTATCCTCTACAGGTCTCGCAACTTGTATACCTATTATATCTTGGCTTTTTCCAAAATGTCACGTGAGGTCAGGTCGGTCACGTGACCTCACCATCATAAGTCAATGAGCCATGAGGAACTATATGGAAATTGTTATTTTGGTGGCGGGAATGATGATCTAAAACTATCTCAAGCACATGGAATCAGGATTTCACTCCTTGCAATGTTCGATGGTTCACGTTTGCTTTGTTGACATTTTCACTAGGGTCATAAGAGTTTTTCGTTAATAACTCCCGGTCAAATTGAGGTGGAGACGGGAAAGCCACCAATGGACTCGGGGAGACTTGACGAATCGAATGTTATGCGGTATGACCTCCTTCGACAAGCTTCGTAGCCTGAGGGGCTCTGACCTGACCTTGAACCGAGGTCAACACCTTAAGTTGACCTAATCCGAACAAAAAGTATATCATTTGGTGCGCCTTAGTTAGGCGAACACGATGAGGCCAAAATCCAGGGCTCAAAAAAGATGTTTGGTGGTCGCCGACCAAAAGTTTTATTCATATTGTGGTCGCAGCACCGGTTGCCCAGTGCCAACTGCCCATGGCTCTTGTTGTCGGACACGCAAAGGAACGTTTGAACCTTCTAATGCTACTATTCCCAGCCCCGTAGCCCACATCAAGCACCACCAATGTACACGAATCTGCAATTAAGTACAACATGGATTAAAAGCAGTGGTTTGATCGCTAACGCTGCGTTCGGACAGCCCAGTTTCCACGTGGAGTTTCTACGCCGATGAGCTCCCCACGAAAACGCCTTTCGGCCGTTTGGCCATAGCGTTTCGCACTGACCGAATGCGTTTGCGTGAGGAATTCCTCGACGTGGAAGTTCCACGCAGTGACCGGGCTGTCCGAACGCAGCCTAAATACACCATAAAAAAAAAAAACAAGAGTAAAATTTTGCGCCCGAATCCCTATCCCTACCCCTCCCCTGGTGGGCGACCAATGAACGGCGCTCGTCGGCGATTTTGACAACCACTCTTCCCCATTGGTTTAACACGGGTGGTCGCACAGAAAACGCCGACGAGCGCCGATGGGGAAGCGTGGTAGTATTCCCGTGTACGGAAGGTGGTAGTTTATCCTACAACAGTGGTATGTTAGCCCACCGTCCAGTGTCCAGGTTGTACCGTGGAAATAACCATAACAATTGACTACATGAAACATGATGCGCATAAGTGATGCTGAGGCTATGTCAATATTCTTACCAATATTTATATAGCTTTTCAAAGATATTCTTCAAAATTTGTTTCATATTTCGCGTTTTTGGTCGCACCATTGGGAAATGTTATAGCATTCGTGGTCGCCGACCTCATCGGCAGGACGGAGCTTTATTTGAGCCCTGCCAAAATCGCGGCTATGCGGCCATTTTATTGCGAAGCTATTTATCAAGAACCGATCCCATGACTTGGGCCACTTGACCTGACCTCAGAAGTCACCGGTTGACCTAAGACCTTAAAATCGAGTAACACCCGCTGCGTCTCGTAATGGCGCATATTCTCGTTTTTCCCCGAGGCTCTAGCTCCATCAGGGGCGAAACAGTGATGGGGGTCGTAGTACCCTGCCCGGGAGGAGCTCACTGTCATGCGTGCGCGGCGGGTCTTCGAGGACGATGTCACACATCTACCAACCAACTGACAACTGACTGAGCCATCTACCAACTGACGTGTACCCTCTGTCAGAAGACATACATCGGGGAAACCGGCAGAATGGTGCGACTCCGGTACAATGAACATTTACGAGACGCCAAAAACCAACGCAGAGATTCACCTCTCGGGGACCATTTCCGGGAAGAACACCGTGGCATACAACCAAGCCCATCACACGTGACAGCTCTGCAATAATACAAGTGCGCAAGAATGAGCGCGAGAGAAAGATTGCTGAATCTCTTCACATTAAGGCCGCCCCACACTGGAACTCGCATGCGGGTTGCGAGTTTGCGGGTTTTGAGTTTGCGGGCATAATACCAATTCATAGAACCAGTAAAACGCCTTTTGGGCGAAGAACGAGCGAGAGAGATAGTGATCCCTGTACGTGCGGAAGGGCGAGAGGGTGCTTCCAACGGGCTTGCGCAAAGCACCCTTCTAACCGGTCGCTAGCGGTGTGCCAAATTTGAACGCAATCGGCCCAGCCGTTCCTGAGATCTGGTAGCGGCATTCTGCACGTGCGCACGTGCAAACGGGGTCCAAAATGACTTTTGCACGGCACCCTACTAACCGGTCCCCAACCGTGTACCAAATTTGAGCGCAATCGGCCCAGCCGTTCTCGAGATCTGGAAACGCCCCCTGCACGTGCGCACGTGCAGTAGCACCCTAACCGCAACACATGGGAATGCATTGCCTGGTGGGTGCCTACCTGTATGCCAAGTTTCAGCGAAATCGCCCCATTAATTACCGAGTTACTGAAATGGGAACAAATTTGGCACCTCTTATTGTTGTATTTTGCACGTGCACTGGGGGTGACCTACATGCATCGAGAGTATCCTATTTTGGGTAGAAGGGATGCTGCTACCCTACAAAAATTACCGCAAGTCAATCGCCCAAGCGGCTGCTGAGATATGAGCCTCTCAAAATCACTACTTTTGCAAAACAGCTTGAACACCCTTGACTTTTCACGTGGCACGTGCCGCGACGGTCACTGAGATGTATCAAAAGTAGTCAATTACGGGGTAGAAGGGATGGGGCTACCCAACAAAAAAGACCGCAGGCCAATCGGTCCAGCGGTTGCTGAGATATAAGCCTCTCAAAAGCGTTACAGGCCGGGCCGGGCCGGGCCGCTCATACTGAGATTTCTCCGTTATATTGAAAAGACTCACTTCGCTCGCTGCGCTCGCTCGCTCGTAATGATTAGACCGTTCCCTTATGGTAACTTCATGAATGCAGTGAAGCCAGTTCACCTTCAGAAACTTACATATAGTCGCAATACCAGCGCAACGAACCAAAATTCTACTCCAACGAAAAACCCGCAAACCTCGCAGAACTCGCAGACCTCGCAGCGAGGAAAATCGAAAGTTGACTCAAAATCAACTATTGGAATGCGATGCAAGGTCGCTCGCAAGCTAAAAACATGCAGACTCGCTTGTTAGATGGTAGTGTGGGACGTGGGTCACTCAGCTTAGATTGTATTATTTTATTTTGAAGAAACCCGAAAAACCAAAAACTCGCAACCCGCATGCGAGGTCCAGTGTGGGGCGGCCTTTAGAGACGAGCGACCAGGACTCAGCACAAACGTGGCATCATGGACGATCGTGTAAACTGTAAAGCAGCGGTGACCTTAACGTGTCCCGGTAGGAGCTAGAATATCACAAGGTTATCAGATCACAGGCTCATGTACATACAGTCCACAGCAGAAGTAATGTGTGGTTTCAGTCATGGGTATGTTCTGCTTCTGAAGCTTAGGAACGATTAGCCAGACTACAATGAAACTTTGAATGTAGCTTATATGTATGTATCGTCACCCTTGCAGCTGCAACTTAAGCTATTGATATCTTCTTTTCGATCACTCCGCATTAAACAATCGACAGTCAAAGCCAACCGTTGAGATTGGTAAAACCCTACATTACTTTTTTTCCACTTTATTTTCAATACAACATAACATTTTCATGTGCACACTTTGGTTTTACACTTAGCATACCTTCCATTACACACACATTTTTTCCTGCCCCGCCCCGCATCGCCCCGCGAAATTACACATATTCCCGTTCTCGCTGGGGCGATGCCCCAGGCCGCCGGCCGGGCCCGCGACCCGTCAACCCGATAGGTTGGCGAGCCGCGCGCCCGGCCGGCCGGCCGACCCTTGATAGTGTCGGCCTCCGGTTAGCCGGGTTGGGTTAGGGGCGGGCAGGACGCGTGAACTACTTTTTCCCGTGGCTCCATCGTCCTCAGCTATAGGGACAACACTACGGAAACAAACACCATCGTGCGTGCACAAACACCGGTCGTGGTGGCTGTTGCCACCCCGACCTCTGCCCCCGCCCGCGCCGCCCCGCACCTCGGTGCGTCTACTCACGCGAGGCGGCGCCCCCTAACCGCCGGCCCGTCCCGCGAGCCACAGGCGGTCCGAGGGACGGGCCGGCGGCCCGGCCTGCCCAGCATATGCTGGGGGGCCGGGCACGGGTTGGCCCGGATGGGGTAGGGCGGGGGCCTTTCGCCTCATAGGGAGACGCCCGTTTCAAGATCGAGCTGCGACCATTTACCGGCAAAAACACCCATTGTTTCATTTATTTGAGCCCAATACTTTTCACTTTCTTTATCAGCTTTGAGATAGCCCAGAAGTGTGAATATCGATGGGTTTCTGTTGGATTGCAAAATTTGAGTACCTATACTGATTAAATGATTTGCAAGTTTGTCATTGCCCTCTCCTAGTAGCACTTCTTTCATACGTATTTTCTCTGTAATTCTGGTAAGGTTTTTTAAGTCGAGCCAGTTCTTCAACTCTAACCATAGGCTTCGTGCTCTACGGCAGTACCAAAATTTGTGGGAAATGTCTTCGAGCTGGTCGCAGTGATCACACTTTCCGGATTCCTTTATGTTCATTTGATTTAACAGTTTGTTTGTGGCAGCTATTCTAGTAATCATTTTATACCTTAGACCCCTATATTGTGATGGAGTTTCCATTAAAGATCCGTACACCTCGGTCCAATTTACGTCTGGTATAACACTCTCCCATTTGCTCTCCCATTTATTGCGATGACTTTTTGTTTTATTTTTTGATAATATTTCGTGTAAGTGACTAGAGCGGGTCGATGGATCAATGATGAATCCAATCTTTAGATCTATGATTGGCTGGGTAATTTTCTTTTTTCCTGTAGAACTGACCCACTGTTCTGGCAGACTTCTTAATAAGGATGCATACTCCAGGAAGTTCACCCTCAACGAGAATGAATTTCTAAATTCTGCGATGTTCATTAACGATCCATCCACTTTGAGCAGATCGTTCAATGTCCTTACCCCATGTTCGTACCATTGGCATATCCATGAATCTTTAAACTTTGTGTAATTAGAGAAAAAGATATTGCTTGCGGTTATATCACTTATGTCCATTTGGAAGCACTCTTTGAAATCAGCCAGGGCTAGCATAACCTCCTTCCAAAACTGGTTCCTTATACCGGGAGCTTTTTTCCTTATAGCGATTGCTTCCATTTGCCATATGGGTATCGATTTTTTTCAGGACATTTTCTGCAATGCTGACCCATGCACTGTTCTTTGACACGAGTCTCTTTAGCCAGCTAATTTTTAAGGCGGATATATACGTTTTGATATCTATCATTCCTACACCTCCTGATAAGGCTGTTTTTTCCAGAGAGGCACGGCTAATTCTTTCATTCTTTCCATGCCAAAGAAACTTATATAACAATGTCGTCAATTTCTTTATTACTTCTAAGGATGGATTCGGAATAGAAATCAAAAGGTAGCTTATCTTGGACAGCATCAATGACTTAATCACAGTTACCTTTCCATGTAATGTTATATTGCGATTCATCCACTTATCTATTTCTCGTTTGATCTCAGTAATCTTGTCCATGTAGGTACACCTCACCCGTCTTTTGCAGATTAGAATCGAAAGAAACACCCAAAATTTTGAGCGTCCTGCTCCATTGTATTTCGATATTCCTCTCTAGTTCTGTTCTGTGGCTGCAGGGTGCTCCTATCCACATCGCTTTTGTTTTGTCTATGTTTGGCTTCAACCCTGAGAATTTGGCGAACCAACCAAGCTCACTGAATAGTGCATTAAAACTTTGCAATTTAGGTTTCAGGAAACAAACAGTATCATCCGCATACATTGCTATTTTTACATCCGTCCCTGCTGGTTTCAGTCCCTCAATGTCTCGATTTTGCTCAATTTTCCTTTCCAGTATGTCCATTACTAATATAAAGAGATAACAACTTAATGCATCGCCCTGCCGACATGATCTACCTAGTTGGATTTCGTCTGACAGGTGACCATTATAAAGGACTCTTGCAAATGCCCCCTTATACAGCGTATCAAACCACTGTATTATATAAGGCGGAAACTTCCTAAACTGTAGTACGTCTCTGATGAATCTCCAGCTGACAGAGTCAAAGGCGGCTTCTATGTCGAGACTAAGAAGGATAGGGGAGAGTGGGGTGGGTTGTATCAGTTTTTACTCCGAGACCCATAACCTCGTAACTATCCGTGATAAACTCATTATTTCCATACTATCTCCTTCCTTGATTCTTCTGCTTTTTTGTGCAAAGTAATTTTTCCGCTACCTCTACCATTTTTTCTTCTACGGTCTGCCGAATAGAACAATGTTTTTGATACAACTTGCCCCATGGCTTGGGTGAGTTGTATCACATGGTGGGGTAATTTGTATCACTATTTCACGTTTCAGGGAGTGTGCTTGCTACTGGTTTTGAACATAACAACAACATTAAATGGGGTTAATACAATGTATATGCTCAAAGGCTTCACTTTTACTAGACCAAACTTGGGTCAATCCGAACGAAACATCGAAACGAACGAAACATCAACAGACTAGACGCAAAAGTGGCCCGTTAAGAGCAAAGAAGCCAACACATTGTGCCGAAATGGAACGAGTATTGACTAGCTACCTACAAACGCGAGCCAGGGCTTAGCTTTTGCGATCAAAAGCAACATACCCATACATACATACATACATACATGTTACAACATACCCCACCCGGCTCTGATACAACATGTACCTCGCCGCCATCTTGGAAAAACATCCTCGTGCTAAAAAACAGCGGACAGCTGGAGAAATCCATTTTCACTCACGCAGCCTTAGAACCTACCCTCACCACCGCTACGGAGATCTTTCAATTTCGTGCAAATATAAATGCCCAAAACACACATTTTCTTGCAACTTATTTTTTTAGAATGACATTAAAAAAAACATAAAATCGGCTCTCACCTCGAGACGCGTCCACCCAGCCACACGACAGAACAAGGAAGGATGGCGCCCGGAAAACCTCGTCGGCTGGTCGTGTCACGAGCGCCAACTATTGTATAAGTTTGGCACAATTCGCCCTGATACAACTTGGACATGATACAACTCTCCCCGCTCTCCCCTACCTGATGCGTGTTCATCTTGCATGCATTGAATCGTATCGTATATAAGCCTTATGTTATCTCCTATAAACCTATTTTGGAGGAAAGCAGTCTGATTTGCGGCAATTATGTCGTTTAGTACAATTTTTAATCTGTTTGCGATCGTAGCAGATATAATCTTATAGTGCACGTTAAGCAACGTTATAGGTCTATACGACTGTACTAACTCACGTGGTTTGCCTGGTTTTGGGAGCAGTACGACTATTCCCTCCTTCATTGTTTTTGAGACAGACCCCTTGCGAAAGCAATGCTCACACATTGTTAT
Source organism: Amphibalanus amphitrite (assembly GCF_019059575.1). NCBI lineage: Eukaryota > Metazoa > Arthropoda > Thecostraca > Balanomorpha > Balanidae > Amphibalanus > Amphibalanus amphitrite. The sequence goes on from NW_024882121.1 coordinate 49,695, forward strand.
AAAAAATGACTTCAAATCAGCCCAGAAAAATTTGTAGAACTCTACTGTGAAACCGTCACTACCGGGGGAAGTTCCATTTTTCATACACATGAGCGTCTTCCCTAACTCTTCGACAGTGATTGGCTTTTGCAACTCACATTTCTCTTCCGGCCCTATATTTCTAGTTTCTATGTCATTTAAATACTCGCTGCACTCATCCTCGTCTAATGTAACATCTTTGTTGCTAAACTTGTTCTGGAAAAATTCTTTGAAGGCTCTTAAGATTTCTGTTTGAGATTCTTTAATACCGCCCCTGGTTTTTAAATACGCAATCCTCTTGCTGTCAAATCTCCTTTTCTCTAGCGTTAAGAAATACTTTGACGGCTTCTCAGAGAGTTGCCTCCAAATTGCTCTCGATCTAATAACGCTTCCCTTGAGCCTATGCTCCCTTAGATGTTCCAATTCCTTTTTTTGTTCCTGCAGCTCCTCCATTTTCTCGGGATCTCCAAAGAGATCCACTTCTCTCTCACTCATTACAATGGAGGCTTGTAATTCTTCCTCTCTTTTCCGCTCGGTTCTCCTTTTATTGATTCCGAAAGAAATCGTTTCCCTACGTATAGTAAGAAGCAAAACTTCAAAGAAAAGGGAAGGGTCTATCGACATTTGCACTGTCGCTGGATTTAAGTCTACATACTTCGGTTCGTAAACTGGGAGTGCATATTCACGAACTACCCCAAGTATAGTCTGCTTTACAACTTTGACGTACCCTTTATCATTTAAGAGGGAAGCATTAAATTTAAACAGGCCCCTTCCTTTAGTTTGTTGCGTTAAATTCATATCTAGCGTTACTATCGAGTGGTCAGATCGATACCCTGGTAAAATATCAGTTTTCGTAATGTACCCCTCCAGACTTTTACTAATAAGAAACATATCGAGCCTTGCTTGTTTAACTGGTGGACCGTTAACTCTCCATGTGAAACGTTTAGCATCGGGATTTTTCATTCTGTAAATATCAATGAGATCTTTCTCAGACATAATCTTCTTAACACATTCTCTCGCTCTCGTGTTGTTGTGTCGTCGATAGTTGAAATTATCCTGGTTCTGAACAAGCGTTAAATTGAAGTCCCCACCAATTATTAGGGGAACATTTTCGTCTGCAATGCAGTCATTGATGCGCGTAACCAATGATCTATAGAATTCCGGATCATCGTTGTTTGGTCCATATATGTTTACTAAACAGAAATCCCAGCAGTTGTCTATCTTGGCTCTGGTGACAATGAAGTTGCCGTTTGTATCTAAAGAAGTGCTACTGAAGCTGACATCCACACTATTGACTAAGATGGCCACACCTCGCGCATTGTTTGTGTAAGGTGCTACAATGACTTCGTTTCCCCAACAGTTTCTAAAAAAAGGGATTCCAATTTCAGTACAGTGTATGTCCTGAAGCATTGCTATGTTAACTTTTTGATTCCGTAAATGGCTGAAAACATCTTTTCTTTTCTTGTAGTCCTTCAATCCCCTACAGTTCAACGAAATGATTCTTAGTTCATCCATTTAGGATAGTATTTTCTCTCTCTCGTTCTCTTTGGCCAATGTTTTGAGCTGGAAAGTTTGGCATCTCTGCATGATAAACGGTAGCAGCTCGTAAAGTAGCAGTAGGGGAAGTTGGGGGAACGCCGAATACTTTTTTCTGACGCCCGTAGCACGCAAGGTAGACAACATAAGCTATTCTTGTTGGCGTCATTCGAGAGGCCAGTCTTTTGTCTTTCAAACATACCAGGCGCATTTGATGAATTCGCATACCGTTAAGCGCAAAAACTAAAAATATCAAATAACTGACTTTTTCGGCGTTGCCCCGGACTGCGGGGAAAGCCGAAAATGGGATAAATGATCTACGAGGAATGCAGACATTGATGTTTTGCCAATTTATCTCAAACTTTATACAAATTCATCAAAGCTGACACGCGTTTTAAGAGCTTGAGGACGCTTGGTGCACACTGGAAGTTATAATTGTGTGATATAATAAAAAAAATGCTAGGTTAATCATTCCTTATAGGTAACAGGCCGTTGTGCCGGCTGAAAGTGTAATTTGTTTGACTAAAAATACGCGTTGCTATTCTACAGCAGTAAAGTCCACGTAGCGTGCTTTAACGTGCGTAATTGCACGTTTTCGGCATTACCCCAGCCAGCCATACTTTCATTTGCAGGCCCATAACTTTTAAACGTGCTGTATAAATTTCAAATAGGCAGCACACTTATGCAAAGACATGCTGAAGATTACTTGACCGAATTGGCCAGACAAACGGTAGCATAATGAGTAAGAAATGCAGCTTCAAAGGCGCATGTAGTACAAGGGAAACGTACCTTGAAAACGCTTTTAGCGCCCTCACAGCCGAAGTATTCCAAATGACAACTCGTAACAAACATGCGATAATTGTAGTCACTTAAGCTTCAGAGCATCACTGAGACGTGGCATCCATGTCGTACGGTTTTAGAAATATCTCGAATTTCGGCTTTGCCCCAACTCCGGCATTGCCCCAACTTCCCCTATCCACACAGAAGAAAACAATGAAGAAAAATATGTGTACAATATTTCCGAACAAGCAAACCCCTAAACACAGACACTTTAAAACTTAGTCTAAACGGCATTGCTTTGATCGACCTTCGGCTCAGCTCCAGTAGGAACGAATATCACGTGCACCTCTACCATTGCCACCCCCTCTTCCCCGGGCGTACGCCGCCGTCCTCCCACTCCCACGCTCCGTCATATGAATCGCCCTCCCCGGCGGAGCACCCGCACCCCGAATTGCCGGAGTCGGCGAGAGATGGCGCTCCCAACCCGCTCCACCCCGCCCCACCCCATCCCGCGAGTGACCTGCCGGAACACTGGACGGTCGCCGGGCGGCGAGTTACCTAAGTGTGGAACTACCCAGCGCCGAGCCGGCCGGATGACGTCACACCACGGCCAGTGCCGGCGCGGCGGCAGACTGGCCGAGATTGGCATGGTCTTAACTTGGCGAAGAGGCATCGGACGCCAAACTTCTGCTGCAGCTATTAATCACATTTCATGCGTTTCTTCCATGTGTATGAGCTATCAAGTCCTTCGAATACCTAATGTGTAGGTGAGCGTACCTGCATTTAGCAGTGTGTGCTATGCTATGTGGATGGGCACATCCGACAGTCGACACACTGCGCAATGGATTCCGATATTGCTTGGCTGATTCTGGCTTTGTGTCTTCGAACGAACCATTGAAAGAGAGGACGTCATTTTTAAAGGTTGTTAGGTGCACTCAAACGTTTTAAGATAAGCAACTGCTGAGGCCTCTTGCACCAAACTACCTAGCTAGGTAAAATCGAAAAACCGGTTTCAGAATAAGCTAATCTAACGGTGGTAAATTTGTTTGCAATAGCCCAATACATAATCCTACATGTGCTTGCTAAATTTTGCACGCAAATTGTTACATTTGAGACTTAGACTGGGTAAACGATGCAAAATAACCCAAGCATTGGTGCAAGAGGATTTTGGTGCAAGAGGCCTCTGATTGAATTTCTGGCGAAGGTTAGTGGAACGCTCTGTTTACAAATGAGTATCTACCTACCTAGTACCTACCTGCAGTGGCAAATAACTGGGTCGCGGTCAGTTAGGCATGATTCACGAAGTCCCTTATCTTTTATTAGACGTATTAAGCCCAATGTGCAACATTTGCGTCTTTTCGCGTTGTATCGGGTAGCAAATGAGAAAATCTGCTTCTTCTCCACAGCCCTCAATTCAAGAAACCGTCCTTTTCCTTATCGCATTATTCCAGAACATAATTTTCAAACATGGGTATCTTCCCCACAAAAAACTGAAGCAGTTTCCTTCGGCTCCAATGCGCCGCTCGCCCAGGGAGACGGAAGTGTTATATTCTCGGCGGTCCAGTCTGCATTCTGCAGCACACTCAAACTTGGCGGACCCCCAGCGCACGACTGAACGATTCGTATTGTTGTGAGTGACTGTGACAATTCACTGGTGGTTTCGGAATAATTAACAGGCGGCGCAGCCCAGTGCCTCTTACAATGATTTACAGTGGCGAATGCACTATTGCAGAGAAGAAATGGATTGAGCAGATGCCCAACCTCGCTGTATTATCAACTAAACATTAGGTACGCTTTACATTTTAATCAGGCAATCATGTAAACAAACGACTTGCGAGTTGCGACCCTTCCGCCTTACATAACTCGGCAGAATGCCCCTGGCCCTGAGTCGGCTAAACTACACTGCATCTCTTCAAACCTTAAGTATTTTACAATTTACCACTCAGCTATGCAACAGGCTTATAATTCACTGCTCAAGTCTCAACCCCTTTTCCCTATCATCTTTTTGGCACCGTCAATCGCCATCTGCGCTGCCCACTGTCCAGCAAATAATCCGGCCGTCTCCAGTTCTCTGGCAGGGGCTTCCAAACTCAAGCGAACTCGCCGAAGTTTCGCCATTCAATGCGCAGGATCTGTACAATTGAGTTTGAGAGCCTCTGGGTTGGCTCGGCGCGCCTGCGCCGCGCCGTTGGTCCGGCCAAGTACGCGAGTGACGTCATGCTATAAGCGTCATCCGCCGACCAAAGTCACCAATCAGAGCCCTAGAATCGACTTGCAGTTCCACACTTAGGTAACTCGCCGCCGGGCGCGCTCTCCCACGCTCTGCACCCCGCGAGCCCTCCCCTCACCCTCTACCCGAGGCCGGTCTGACGAGGGCGCGGCCGACTCTCCACTCTCTCTGAGCTCCGGCCGAGCTCCACCACCTCCGCCTGGGAGGTCAACCACGGAAATCGGGCCAGGTTGACAGTCCATAGGCGGCGCCAGTTCAGAGACTCGGTCAGCCAGTACAGGCCGCGAATATAGGACAGCCGTCCCCGCCGCAGCAGACGTCTCACTCGGCCCGCCGTTGTCCAGCTCCCCGGCGCCGCCACGCTGCTGGGGCCCCTGAGGGCCCGGTCGCGAGCTTTGAGGCAAGGGCGGACTCAGGTAAGCGGGTTGGTTGGTATTCTCAGCCGGCGCCGGTCCACCACCACCGGCCCGCGCCGCCCCGCTCCCACCAGCACCCGGCACCGCCCGGTCAGCGGCCGTCTGGCAGTCTCCGGTCGCATGGGCGGCGCCAGGCACCACCGACGGGGGGAGCGGGGGAGCATCAGCATCCTGTCCCGAGAGAAGCCTGCTGAGACGATCCAATTCTTCTTGGCTTCTAACTCGACTGAGTCTCTCACCTCTGCTGACGGCATACAAAATCTCACCGCCTCGAGATTGTACAGAGGCTATAAGACCTTGTTTTCGTTTTTGCAGCAGCTGATTGAACAGCTCCTGTCTCAGTGGCGTCAACAACTCATTTATGTATATTCTTTGACCTCTTAATCTATTTTTTGACCGAAAGATGAGGTCTCTGAGCGATCCCTTCTCAGCATTGGTGAATTTCACCAGGACTCTGTCTCGGTTCAAACGTTTGATGTAGGCGATTTCTCCTGGGTGTACGTCCAATTCAAGGCAACGGTTGATCACCGCGGTGATGACTGATCTCAGACGATCATCTTGGTCTGGGAGATGGAGGTCTTGTCCAGCGAATACTAGCGATGATAGCCTATTCGCTCTCTCTTTCTCCTCCATCTCTCTTTCTAGTTGGCATATACGCGCTTTGATATCTTCACACTCGCAGCGAGTCATTTGCATTTGCTTTTCTAGAGTGCCAACTTTGCGGGATGCGGCCGTTATTGATTCGAACGCGAAGTTCAGAGACTCTTCTAAGCCAGTTAATTTTTGATCGAATGACTTCTTGATCTCTGAAACAGCCTTGCCTGTTTTTTCCTGGATAAAAGCTTTCAGCTCTATTACCACATCCTTCAGTGGTGGCTCACCTTCCTCCTTATCCGGCGTTCCAGATTCGTGTCTCCGCTTCCTTTGCTTAGTCATGATCCAGGAAGATTGCTTTTCACTTTTCACAGTATGTGCAGTGGGCACGATAGGGTTGGCACTCACACTCCGGCTTCAAATTCTCGCACACTGACCGGTAACGCCACGCGCGCGCACGCGGGCGGAGCGAGCGTCCGTACGTCCGCTCTGGTCGGCTGACCAAACGCAACTCCAACCCTACATTACTTAAGCGGTGGGCTGTACCTATGGTATGAGATGTGTTTCGATTTGTTGAACGACCCCTCCCCCCCCCAAACACACACTTATGTGAAGCGATTATTGTGTGGATTTCTCTCTCTTATTCGACTGCTCACATACATGCTTAGGCTCCTTTCTTTCATACTTCATTCATTTGTGCATCCATTCAATTCATTCATTCGTTTGCATGCTTAATATCCTGTCAGGCAGTGGTATTTACTTTTGGTAGGCATCGTACTGATGTGAGCTGCCTAGAATTTTGTCCCCCTTCATCCCTGCCCGCTTTCTCTCCCCCTATCTTGTAACCTATTAACAGTGTAAGTGTGAACAGTATCAACATTATAACCTATTAACCTATTAAGTGTAGGAGCTAATTTTGTTCGTACGCTGTAAAGGCAATTCTGTCGATGTAAATTAGAAGACACATCTCAACCTAGACGCGAGATTTATATTTAAAAAAAAAAAAAACATGAATCAGATACCTACCTATGTTAACGGCAAATGTGGCGCCATAAATGTTTATCACTTGAACCGATGAAGGAACGCATCCGAAAGATATTCAAGTGTTTTGTAACTTTTGGCAATTTTTGGAATTTTGAACAGAAGGTTATTCCATCAAACATATTACATATAATGCTGTTTGTTCACCAGAGTGCTTCGTCATTTGATTTCAATGGGAGAAAATTGAAAAGCATCTGTTTTGCACGAACGCTATTCTAGACACTATCAAACATCGAGATGTAGGTAAAATTGACGCACTGAACCGGAAAATCGCAACTGTGACCCCTCGTTATGTCCCCGAGGGCATCTCAGGTCACGAACAGAATCTAACAGTTTTTCGCTAATAACTTCTGATAGAGGCGTGCTAGAGCGCTGAAAACGCCTTAGATGTGTTCGGCTTGACGTTGCGGATCGACTGATATGCAACATGACCTTTTCCGGCCAGGTCATGGCCTTGAACTGAGGTCAAATTTTCAAGTTGACCTTTCAATGTCAAATTATAGTTCATTCGACTCATCTCGACGAGAGGAACACGATGCTGGCAAAAGTAATGTCATGCCTCTTTTGAGTCAAAAGTTATTGCCGAAAAAAAAAAAACACTTTTCGTAAAAACGGCTATTTTTGGAGTTTTTGCCCTCTGGAGGCTAAATCGTTGACCTGAGGTCAAATATGAGAGCAATGCTCAGAAAGGTCTGTAAAAGGGCTATCGAATGCGCTTTTCCGCGGCGCTGTAGCTCTATCGGTTCCCGAGATAGCCGTCGGCAGTTTCCAAAATGTTGAAATAGCCAACATTTCACCTTTGGTGACCTCTGGTGACCTGACCTTTGAACTGACCCCCAAAAAATGACCGAAGTGTTTTCGCCCTTATTTTAGACGTTCTTTCGTGCTGACTCATAAACAGATTCTATCTAAAAACCAACCACATCCATCCCCGAACATTGATATTCGAGCGCCCCGGGCCACGCCGGCAGCCGAGGACGATACTGCGGCGGAAGGACCCATCCTGATCCGAACAGACCCACGCGCACACGACGGAAATACAGGCAAATTAGCTGGGACGGCTGGGCGCCGCAGCGCCTTAGGCGATAGGGGCGACGGTTCCACTTCCGCGGGCCGGCCGGCGACCTTACGACGGCCTTCAGCGAGGGCGAGAGTGCCGGCACGGGTCTCAGTCGTACAACAGCAGCCGAAGGGGGCGGACGTGCCAGCGCAGCTCCCGATCGGTTCGGGGCATTCGGAGAGGATGGCGTCAGTTCATATCACGGTAGGTCGAGAGAGAGAGAGAGAGAGAGAGAGAGAGAGAGAGAGAGAGAGAGAGAGAGAGAGAGAGAGAGAGAGAGAGAGAGAGAGAGAGAGAGAGAGAGAGAGAGAGAGAGAGAGAGAGAGATGCATGTGTGTATGCTGCCGATATACAGTAGAATCCGCTTGATGAATCCTTGGATAATAAATCCAGCCGCTTATTGTGGCCACTTGAACTGTTCACGGATTTCTCTATAAAGCATAACTGACACCGGTTAATAATGTCACCGCCTAATAAATCCAAAACGCCGTGTCACCAACCTGGATTTATAAAGCAGTAGCGGCGGAACACCTTCAATTAAGGGGGGGGGGGGGCACTGCCGACTTTTGGTCCAATTCTTTCCATGCAACGCCAATAGGGCTAATGTTAAAATGCCAAAATCAAAGGGGGCCACGGTGCCCCGGTGCCCTCCCCGTTCCGCCGCCTAGTCTGTTATTAAGCAGATTCTACTGCAGCGGCTTCTTCGGCGTGGGTAATAACGAGGTGACAACTTTCTGTTTTATCTGTACTTCGAAATGACAAACTTCGGGACTCAACATAAATTCTTTTGATAAGGAAGTCAGCCCTTCCATAAGGAATTCATAAGGAAGTCAGCCTTGGATAAGGTATCCTTCAGTGATCGAAGTCGCACGCTACACGGCCCGGCACACAATACATACACTAGTCAGAATATAAAATTCCTGTTATGTCGAAAGCTGCCAAATCCTCTGTGAGTATTCATAGGTACTAAAGACCTTTAGAGGTACCTAATCCTTCACAGCTTCCAATTGCAGCTCTTTAGTGTGCAACGAATACGATGGATGAGACTGGATAAGGTATCAAGCACAAACCGTCAGCCTTCGCGTGGTAGTCTTAGTTCCAGGAGTTTCGATTCTCCAAATTGAGATCTTGGCCCCGCTGACGGATGCAAGAGGTCTTTTAGGGCAGATGCACAAAAGCCCCCTCGCAGCGTCCAAAATCTATGGAAGTTTGTCAATTTGTCCTAGAATAGAAATAAAGCTTCAACTTTTATCGGGAACGTTTGCTTTAAACTACACAATATAGCATAAGGAATCGAAATACGAGGAGTTTTTGAAAGCTGGAGAGTTTTGTTCACTATAAAAGGGACGGGTGTAACTCATGCACATTGAAACGCTTGCCTATACATGTCCCCAACAGTTCAATAAAATGGATGTAATGTTTTGCAAATGTAATCCTTGATAAACAATATTTTGGCATGGAATGGCCGTTATTTATCCATACCTTCTGTCAATAACATGTTTAGGGAAACACAGCCTCTTTTTGGATTGCAGTACAACATTAAAGTGGCCACAATTTGTTTATTATTACTAAAATCAAATTACGGAAGGCGAAAGTGGGGAAACCAATTCATCGCTATGATAAATCATAGATCACTGTAAAACAGCGTCCGAGATGCTGGAATTATGAATAAACAAATAAAATAACAAAAGAAAAACAGATTTTATGTAGTTTCCCGTACCCACTGCAGAGGTGCGCTTTTGATCTTAATTCATTGTTGACAAACATGATGACTGATGAGACAGCGCTTGCCGTTTAGATATGGTGGAACTCTGTTATCTGCATCACCAGTTTGTTTAGACGGCGTGCAGTATCGACTTGCGTCGTTACCAATACCACGGACCACAATACACCATTGTGGGCCGTGGCATACGACGCCACATTAGTTTACGAAGTTACGCCTCAGTGGTTCTCCACACCACACGCTGAAACCGATGGGGCGCGGGGGTCGGCCGCCTGGTGGCCAGGGGTCACAGGTCAATCGTGGGTCAGGTCAAGAAAGGTCACCACTTGCATAGGCCCATTCAGTGGACACCGATCAGAAAGTGGAGGAACGTAGGCTCTGCTCTTGCTTTGGTGCATGTGTGGTTTACTATCCACTGGATAGGCGACCGCTTCCACCAACATTCTGGTCAGTACGACCAATCAATTGTTTTGTTGTCGTAAACCGGTTTGAAATCATGTCTGGACTAAAAAGTCAGCTAATCAAACCTATGCGGCCTGAATTAGAGTTGTAGGGTAGACAGATCCCTTGAATGGTAACTGGTCGAGTTGCATTTGGTATTTGCACACACCCTGATGGCACTTGGCGACAGCAATATTCAATGTTCAATGTTCATGATAGTTCCAAAGGTCAGGAAGCAAGAGCCAATGCTGATCGCTGATTCCAGAAAGGCCTACCTATGCACCATGAATAGGTAAGTTGTTTTCCTCTCCTGATATTAAATGTCAAAACATGCTGCAACTCTCGGGTCTGTTGGTGTCACTAATTGGCCCTAACTATCCTAAATTAGGTAATGGATATAAAAACACAGCATTGTCAGCGTTGATCCAGCCTCTGTTGCTGAGACGGCCGGCGCTGCGGCTGTCAGTCTCGGAGTGCCGCCGTTTCCACGCTCGGGTGCCATGGGTCACGGCCTGCCTCCGCGGCCACTCGCCAGCGCCTCCCACCCGCTCACCCCTCCACTGCGCGGGTATGACGGCATCCGAAGACGTGGCGCGCGTGTGCGGCGGTCTCCCACTCACCTCGTTTGCGGCGATGGCCGCGGTGTTAAACACGGCAGACGGGTAGCCGGCGGCACGGCTGTGGCTGGCGACCACCGCTGCCACCGCTGCCGCGGAGGGTCGAGTCAGGTCGGATCGGTCTGGTGATGCCATTCCCTCCTCATGGTGCAGCGGCGGTTGTGGTCGCCGTATGGCGAGCTGCAGAGTTACCTCACAATTACCTCAGCGATAGAAGGTAGTCACCTTTGGAAAGCGATTTAACTGCTAGGGGAAGTTGGGGGAACGCCGAATACTTTTTTTCTGACGCCCGTAGCACGCAAGGTAGACAACATAAGCTATTCTTGTTGGCGTCATTTGAGAGGCCATTGAGAGGCCAGTCTTTTGCCTTTCAAACATACCAGGCGCATTTGATGAATTCGCATACCGTTAAGCGCACAAACTAAAAATATCAAAGAAGTGACTTTTTCGGCGTTGCCCCGGACTGCGGGGAAAGCCGAAAATGGGAGAAATGATTTACGGGGAATGCCGACATTGATGTTTTGCCACTTTATTTCAAACTTTATCCAGAATTTATCAAAGCTGACACGCGTTTTAAGAGCTTGAGGACGCTTGGTGCACACTGGAAGTTATAATTGTGTGATATAATAAGAAAATGCCAGGTAAATAATTCCTTATAGGTAACAGGCCGTTGTGTCGGTTGAAAGTGTAATTTGTGTGACTAAAAATTCGCGTTGCTATTCTACAGCAGTAAAGTCCACGTAGCGTGCTTTAACGTGCGTAATTGCACGTTTTCGGCATTACCCCAGCCAGCCATACTTTCATTTGCAGGCCCATAACTTTTCAACGTGCCGTATAAATTTCAAATAGGCAGCACACTTATACAAAGACATGCTGAAGATTACTTGACCGAATTGGCCAAACAAACGGTAGCATAATGAGTAAGAAATGCAGCTTCAAAGGCGCATGTAGTACAAGGAACGCGTACCTTGAAAACGCTCTTGGCGCCCTCACAGCCGAAGTATTCCGAATGACGACTCGTAACAAACATGCGATAATTGTAGTCACTTAAGCTTCAGAGCACTTGACAGGTGGCATCCATGTCTTACGGTTTTCGAAATATCTCGAATTTCGGCTTTGCCCCAACTCCGGCATTGCCCCAACTTCCCCTAATGGTATTCGATGCTTTTATGAATTCATGAATTACGGCACTGTTTGCTGGCCTCTTCCTGCTGAAATTATTTCAAAGGCGAAGATAAATTGCAGAATAAAAGAAAAGAAAATGTAATGAAAGAAAATCTAAATGCCGCTCTTCAGCAAAACGACCTTCCCATTTGTTTAGAATCACTCATTATTTTTTCTTTGCCAAATACAACAGCATTTCTAGCTGATCTCATTCCGAGGTCCAAGCCATTTAAGCTTTGTTTATCAATCCCTCGGCTTACATCTACTGAAATCGGTAAAGGCTTATATTTTGTCGTAATGGTTTTCGTTCGGCGTCAGCCCATCGTGTTGTGTCAAAATGGTTCAAATGCCCACGGCTTAAGCATTTGAGGTTTTTCTCAAGGCATATGCAGAATCGCCTGTAAGATGGCAATGCATTCTACTGAAATTCACCGCAAAATAAACGTTACTTGTGTCTTACTTCGCCACAGCGTCATCATAATTTACAATAATATATTGGCTGGCTGGTTAGCACGGTTCAGTGCGTTTTACGAGCTCGTTAATCGTCCAACGTCTTGTCACCTGCCAATTACCCGCTACACTGAGCTGAGAATCATCATTAACCCTGAACAACAGTGTGAGGGCGGGCACCCACCCTGCTCGTGATGTTGTCGCTGTGCGCGACTGTTTCGCCGTCTGTTAGTCGGTCAGACGTGCTCAATCTGTTGTCACAGTGTCAGGGTCAACAGAGAACATGGGACACACAACAGACTATCGGCGGATGTCTCCTCCTGAGTGCATGCGGAATTCGCATTGCTGTTAGTCGTCAAATGATCGATGAGTTTGTGCAAAGTCAGATATTACATAATCTGTGTATAAAACAAACATATAGTTGCATAACATATCAATAATCGTGTTACGTGTGCCAGGTGGTCATATTACACATGACACCATTATCATGTGGATATAAAGTTGTGCATAATATCAAAGGGAACCGAATGAATCAACAGCAGCTGAGTCCGCTGAATCGTTTCAAATGTTGTCCTCCATGAGGCCAGACTGTCCAGGCGGCGCGTTTCCATCCATTCTGGGAATCACGGACACGAGTAAATTGGCGTGGCGCCGCTCCCATGGCGTCTGGGCCACCATGGAGCGTGACACGGCGCCTCTGAATCACCGGTAACAGACCGAACTAGTTCACAGCGCCAGTGCGTTTAGTCGGGGCTGACTGCCGCTGCCGACAGGGCTGCAATTAGCCTGCCCGTGCCTCTGTGTTTGGATCGGACGTGGAGACGGCGTGCCAGACTGGGGGAGGGGGAGGTGCTGGACTGGGGGTTAGGGGGATGTAGGAGAGAAGAACAAGGGTCAAATGTCAATGCTTATTAGCTAGGCATAGTTCCAGGCAAAGGCTTTGCTGGTAGGATGAAAGGGCAGTGTTAATGGAAGGGAGGGGAGGGACGCTGGGGGAAAGCAGGGGCATTGCCATTGAAAAGAGAAGTGACGACCAGTAATGGAGACAAGAGCATGTATGTGAAAGGATCACTGCTGGTAGAAGGTAATTTACATTTGGCGGTACCTGGTGTCGAAGGGAAGGTCAATGCCGATCGAGGGGAGGGCAGTGTCAGTGGGAGAGACAGACAGTCACGGGCCGCGCAGACCGGTCACGCGCGCCCCATCAGATCCGCTGACCCGATGAGCCGGAACGGCGTTAGTGCGTGCATCGGAGGGCGGTGAGGAGAGGTGACCAGTGACGCGGGTCACGGTCCACACGGCTGACCTCACCGGTGCAGTGGCGACAGGTCACAGCGCTCACAAGACCACCAAATAGGGCCCGGGGTGTGCTGTTGGGAGCCCGGGGCATCGTCAGGGAAGTCTCCGCGCTGACTCGAGATAAAACAGCCACCCATGGTAATTGTTTTCGTATCTCAAGCGGTCTATCTTGAAGTTGGAGAGCAGGACCATTGCCACCACTGCGTGCATAGCACGGCACTTTTGCCCTATTGTCCTTTCTTATGCCCATGATAAAAGTGTCACACTGCACCAACTTCCGAAGAACTTGGTTATTTTACCCTGGTGACGGGATCAGCTTCATCCCTAACCTCGGTCACGGCAGCAGCCTCCATACCAGACAGCTGGTTATGCCAAGCATACGATCCCGGCCATTCCATACCCAAACATCATCGGTCGGATTTGACAGCCCATGATTATCTGGTGACGAAACACCATTCATATCGAGATCCACATAATTTGTATGGCCTACCGAAGAAGCCATTGGTATGGAATGCCACCCAGAGTCTACCACTGACACTGTCTATCACTTATGTATCCGGTTAACCCGAAAGGTGGCTGTCCGTTTTCATAACCCGTACCGATCTGGACCTGTGGCTTCCACTGGTAGTTTGTCACATGTGAAGCGGTGTCTCTCCAGCTATTACGGACCGTAGGGGAAAGTGAGCGATGTTCTGTCCTGTGTCGACCGGTCACGGATCGGCTAAGGCTGAGGCCTGTTATCGGACGCAGTTGGTAGACCAACGACACGGTACCCCACCGACTGGAGATATCTAAAACTTTGACTCGTAACGGCCGGGCCCGGTATCACCGCAACTCCAGAACACAAAACACAAGAAAAGGGTTGAAAATGTTGCAAGAAGACTTTTTAAGTTAATGAGTGAATTGATTGATTGAGAAGTGCTTTAAAACTGATACGGTGTCAATAAAAGATGTCGAAAAGTTAAATTCTGATTACGAAGTAAACCATGAATGATTTCAATAAGGATGTAGTAAACTATATTCAATTGGGAGAGGAGGACGGTAGCCACTGAAAGTCACTTTGAAAAGGCCGCCACCTAGCCTAGCCCTCAAAGCAGACCCACCCATCAGCTGCACCGTGGCTCACTGGCTAAATAGACCACAGCTAACAATAAATTCGGGCTCCTATCATGGCACGCTACAGCTGTGATATAATCTTCTATTGCACAAAACATAAAAGGGTTGAATGACACCTTCCGTGACATATGTTTATTAACTCCTATGTTTAATAGGTAGTATATGTTCTCCCACGTGTTACCTGTCATGCAGGTTGTAAAGATGGCTGTTAAGATTATTTTATTGTTGCAGCCTGCACTAATTGAAAAGACTGCAAATGTCTATCGGTTTGTGAAATACTTTCCAACTTAATCAGCGCTGATCCCAGACTGTTCTTTTAGAAATAAGCTCACAATGCAGCCAAATTACAGGCTGCATTTTGGAATAACCCTAGACTGCAAATGTACCTATAAATCACTATCTCGTTTGCATAACAGTACTTTAACCCGCGCGGGGCTGGGGTCTCCAGCCGAACGCGCGGGGCTGGGGGGGGGGGGGGTAAATTTTACCCCCCTGTTATCTCCCGAACTAATGGTCCGATTTGGAAAATTCAAAAGCCAATCGAAAGATCTCATCACGAACAACTAAAAACATGTACTTAATTTTAAGTTTGAGGTCAAGGTCAAGGTCAGGTCAAGGGTACAAATTGCAAGTTCCTACAGTATCGGCCTTGCACCGTAGTTGCCGAAGAATGGAGTCATGGACTGAGACTGATCGCCCAAAACGTGTTCTTAGGCTACCAAGACAATATTCGTTGCATACAATATCATTCAGAGGTCAAGGTCAAGGTCAGGTCAGGTCAGGTCAGGTCACCAAAAACAAAATATAGAAAAGGGCATGTGCGACACATGTTTTATGGGTCATTTTACTCATAGAATTCAATAGGCACACTCAATAAGTGATATGGACCACCTCTGGATGAATTTCAGGTCGAGGTCAGGTCAAGGTCAGGTCAAGTGAGGTCAAATTTTGAAGTTGGTTGTTAAGGTCTAAAAAGGTGTCTATCTGATGCAGTTTTTCACGGCGAATCGAATGGTGCTATTTTTGTTTCCGTACGAGGTCTAGAACATCCAAAAAACTCATTTTTCAAAATTTTTGTGTGTCGTGACGTCATACAATTTTGAATAACTCCCACATTTTTGAACCGATTCTTCTAAAACTTGGTATGTAGGTGCACATAGACCACTTCTCTGACATATATTCCGGTTTTTTCGATACACTCAAAATTTTGGATTTTATAGTTATTTTATTTCAGTTTTTTTTAAAAAAAAATTCGGTCAAAATCCAAAATTTTCAAAAAACCGAGATAGCCATTTGATAGACAAAGTAGAATTACGTATATCCTTTTTGTTACGTCTTGATTCCTTTAAAAATGAAGATGTTAGCGGTGTTTGAACTTTTGCCGTTTTTGAGGCGAAAATGGCGAACATGACGTCACTCAAACGTCAATTTCTCAAAAATTTTCCGACGGATTTCGCTCAAATTTTCAGGGAACGTGTCAAATTGATGTAAGAAAAGGTACTGAAAGTTTGGCGGCGCTGCGCGCCGCCGTTTTTGAGATATTGCAAAAATTCGCGAGGGGGGGTAAAATTTACCCCCCCAGCCCCGCGCGGGTTAATTCTCCCGACACGTACTGCATACCTGTGATTGCTCGTTTCCACCGTCTTTTCTGAGCCTGCCTCCTTCGCGCGGCTTCTAGTCTCCCGAACCCGTGGCCCCGGAACTCCCGTTCAGTTAATTACAGCGGCACCGCTTCCCCTACCGCGGAAGAGATCGTGTACCGTTCCGGGGGCGAGGTCAGGTCGGCAGTACCCATTAAATCAGCGCTGCCCGGCGGCGGGACAGGGTGGCAAGTGCTGGCCGTCGGCGGCCGGCCTCCCCGTTTGCAGCGGGGTGCCGCCCCCTGCCCCGGGGCGGCTCGCCGGCTGGCTGGCCCGCTCCAGACCTGGTGAAGGTCGCCACCCGGCCCTGGGCCGCCGTCGGCCGTCGTGTTTTGTCGGGGTGGGCTGCGGCGTGTGTCCCGCCGACGCCCGGTACCGGTCACTGGAGTAATTACGAGTCGATGTCTGAGGTACGATACCGCGCCGAGCACTGAGGCTGATGACAGATTGGGGACAGAGAGGGACGACCAATAGCTGACCGGGAGCTGAATACACCGGACTCGGAGGACTCACATCAGTGGTCACTGTCACTAAACGTAGTGAATAAACGCCATACACAGCCACGGGAAGGGACTCGGAAATCAGTGCCATCCAAAATGACAGATTACCGGCTATGTGCTTATTACGACCATACACTCCCAGCAAGCTATGTCTGTGAGCTACGCACATAGTTTCCTATGCTCGGCGCAGCGTTTATCGCTTTCCCACCGTGAATGGATTCGATCAGAACCTAGCATTTTCACTTTTCATTAACAAAGGTTTCATCGTATAAGTTATACTTTAATTTATACCTAACATACTTTACCAATTTTTGACCATTGACAACTTTCTGCTATTGTCATTGTCAGGTTTTTGCCTTGGATTTGAGTCATGGCTATAGATGGTCAGCTTAGGTCGTTGAGAGTTCTAGGTAAGCTTGGTACACACTACACTTAATACATTTATTTGTAGTATATTTGTTTATATTAAAAACAATGTTAATATAAATCTCCATGAAACATTACACACAAGTCCAAATCAGTTTTTCATGTTTCATGCATGTTATGTAGGTACTGAAATAAACATGCGTGAGCTCATCTAAGAGCGTCTCTTTCCTTCACTTTTATGACGCCATCTTCACTTCGTTGCGCTGTTTTGACCCCTTGTCGACCTTGAGAAATCAGTATGGTTTGACGGCGCGAGTTATGGCTGGGATGGGAAACTATCGCACCATTTCGGTACCAGACGGATGCAGTGAACTCTGCGGTTACCGCAGCCAGGCCCCTTTTGACAGTCCCTGGTGTTAACCTTCACCGGTTGACACCTGAGCTAATCAATTTCACACACTTAGAATTGAAACCACTAATTCATAATTGAACTATTAATACAGACAAGGATTTCGACGCTTCGAAGTATTATGAGTTAATTGGTAGATCGGTGTAGTAAACAAATATGACTTGGGAGTACATAGGTATATGAACTTTTAATATCTCTAAGCGACCGTTTATCATTAAACACCGCAATTTGATAATGAAGGCACTGGTCTACATAGGCTCTAGGTCCTGCATGGCCCTAAATTGTACCGTGGGTCTCGCACGGTCCTGCTTGGTCTTGCATGTTTCTCTGGGTTCTTCACAGTTCTGCACGATCCTGCAAAGTCCTACAGGGTCGTCACTCGTCTGGTCCTGGTATCTTCCGCTGTGGGACACCGAGCCTAGGACACCGAGCCTGACCGGCGCCACACACGGTAAACGGGAACAAAGAGCGCCGCCTGCAGCTCGACGGCGCCTGGGGCGGTGCCCTGGGGTACTGCTCGTCGCCGATCATCGGGGCGAGGTCACGGCGAGGTCAGCAGCATGGCTGCTCTCTCTGGAGCCTAATGGTGCGGCCAGTATGGCCCTGGGGCTGGCCCTCCGGCGGGCCGCCAGCAGCCACTTACCGATCGCTAATGAGGCCCGTCACACGGACAAACGCGAGCATGCACCCGCGCACCACGCACATACAAACGCATACAAACACGCAAACAATTACGCACATACGAACTAACACAAGGCACAAACAAAAGACCACTTGGAACACATATCAGTATGAAGAGTAGCATCCACAAAAGCACAGAATAGATAGGTATGTACACTTCTTCGCAGATTTGAGTAATTGCAAGTTGTGCAGTTGTTTACCTAAATACATGCGTACTGATGAACGAGGGTGTAGTTGGGTACATAAAATCTTACCAATGCACACGCGTGCACACGGCACACATTGAAAACCATGCACTCAATTTACAAGCCGCAACAACTTGTCGGCTTACACATTACCACCATTGAACAATTGCGGTGGAGTCGGACTAGTGCTTGACTCGGACTGCTGTCATTATACCGTTAATTGCATTTCAACAGGACGGGTTCTACTCGCACATGAATTTCGGCACGTGTTCATGACCCATATTGACCTGGATTTCCTACTCGAATATCCGTTTCAGCCAAGGTGACTGCATGCCTGGCTGGCCCAGCGTGGTCGTTATGCTTGCAGCGATATCAATATAGGCCTGGGTGTGTTGGCTGCTTGCCGGCGGTCTGGTGCTTGCCAAGTACTCGTTGAGAGTGAAGGTAGCGCGTCGGAGCCCGTAGTCCATTAGGCAGTGACCCATTGCTGAGCGGGTGTGACCATGAAGAACTAACTGCGCAACTGCCGCAGCCACGTCACAGAACTGGCACGGCTGCCAAACTTCGCGCACTTCTGCATAACCTACTCAAGCTTGGATATTCCGATACCTAGAATCCTACATAACTATAATGTATCATAAGTCTGACTGGACGTCCAGTGAGTGCCAGAAACTTGTAATAAACGCTGACACTATCTGAGAGCCTGAGCTCTGCCGGTGCATTCCGACCTAGCCGAGCCCCGCCTGTCGCCAGGGGCAATGTCAGACGGACCCGGCGACGGCCGGTCACGTGATCTGGGGCCCGGTGGAGTTCGCGTTGCATGTGACCCAGATCGGAGGGGGGGGGGGGGGGGGACTCTGCGCGGCCGACACCTCCGGCCGGACTCTGGGTGCCCCGAGTCCGGGGTACGGCGGCCAGGAAACGCCCTACAGTCGACCAAAGGGCCATTTACATGGATGATTCACCCAGCAAAGGTCGAGGGCTGACGGCGACGTTGCGTAAACGGCTGGTGGCTACCAGTGAGTCGTACTACCGTTCTTGGGAGACCTTCGGCGCACGCAACCTTCAGTCTCAATGGCTAGGGGCGGGAGGAAACGGATGTTTCCACTGAATCAGCTTGACCAGCTTACTGACCGTCGCCCGCTTCGCCAAGGGAACACTCGCCGGACGGCCTCTCCATATACATAGTAGAATGCCAGACGTGGAAAGATCGCTGTAACCCATACATTAGCACCTGCCTGTGCCGTGAGTCGATTCCGTTTGCACCTGCAGTGTCGACTGTGGTAACCCAGAATCTAGATTGGCCGCCACAGCATACGCCCCGAGGAATGGCTGGGACCCGTGCCCTGCCCTGCAAAGCTTGGGGAAAGGGCGTTAGGTGTGACTGCGGTTTAGGACGTGGGTGTGGGCCCCAATGACCATTGCTCCAAGGCAACTTTGGAGTGGCATGGTTATTGGGGGCTCGCTGAGAGGCTGCAGTCGCTGTAAGGAGTGTCTGCTGGCTTTATAGTGGGTCTAACGCGTCGGCTCTTCCCGATGCGGTCTGAGTTGTTTTCTGATCTGATCTGTTCGAATGTTTCACGGGCCTTCAATTGGTAACGTTCAGTCCATTTATTGGCAGGTAATTGTTTGTTATTTGTCCGGTGAACAAGGGTGAGCAATATCACCCGAAATATATGGACTTTCGAGTAACATATTTACATCCCAGAGAATAATCCGAAAAGTAACTATACATATAAGATCTATTATGCTAGCTCCATTAGATTTCGTGTCTAATAATTGATATTGAAATGACAGATTGCAAACCTTTTTTTTGCTTTAGTTGATCATGATTGATGAAAAACAATAAAAATGAATCCAACTGAACCTCATGTATACGGGGCCCGATGAATGAATTACTGTGCATTCTCATCCGGCATTGGCGATTATTTATATGAATCTGCTCTTCTACTCATGGCACACAGCGTGTCAGACCCCTCATCACTTCTCGCCTTCAACTAATAGCACCAATTCGACAATATCCGTCAGCGGCAGCGGCCATCAGTGCGGTAATAGTTCATCAAAAGTGAGATCACCACACTCTGTGCGTATCCGGTCTGTGGCGTCACAGGTGGGAGGTAGAGCTGAAACAATTGAATGTGTCAACTGTGTAGAGGTGAAGGGGGAGGGGCTGGGGTATGAGTGGCAGAAAAAGACCACTCTCTACAGTCTTCACCTCCACGATCAAGCTGCTGGTGTAGGGTTAGAATTTCACCTGATCAACCAATATGTCAACGGTAATAGGACCTAGCATAGATATCTGCCTACAGAGGTCTCTGGATGGCAGGCGTCTTCTATAATTATCTATTAGATGCACTATTTCACTGCTTGCTGCTACGCATATGGTTATCACGCTGTTATCAGCGCTGGTTTTTGAATTGATACGAGGCGTTTCACCCAGTTTCTTAGTTCCTGCTAAGGTGATATCGTTCGTTCATTCCTGGTCCTTTCCTCAAGGCAATAGGAGTACAGTGTGTGAAATACTGAGCCATCCCGACTTGCACAGCAGGGTGCAATTATACAACACAATTCCTTATGCAAGAGGGACCGATAAAATAACATAAAAACTGAAAATCTGCATTAGAAAAAAGCATCACCTCGGAGACTACAACTTTACCTAGAACAGTAGCACCACCAAAGAGATTGCAATTCTACATAGAGCAGTAGCACCAGCACGGAGAATGCGACTTTACATAGGACAGTAGCACCACCAGAGACCGCAGCCCTATGCAGAACAATAACACTACGAAGACTGCAACTTTACATAGGACAGTAGCAATGTCACGGAGACTGCAACTCTGCATAGTACAGTATCACCAGCACGGAGACTGTGACTCTAGGAGACAACATTCCATAGCATACAAGCACCACCGAGGGGACTGCAACTCCACTTATGAACAGTAACACCGCTACGGAGACTGCAACTCTGCATAGAACAGTAGCACCAGCACGGAGACTTCAACTCTCCGAAGAACAATAACACAACTGCAGAGACTGCGACTGTACATAGGACAGTAGCACCATACCATCACGGATCAGCAACGCGACATAAAACAGAATATTGAATAACCACCACAGTGACTGAAACCTTATACATAAAAAGAACCACCACGGAGACTGCAACTGTACATAGAATAAATAGTAGCACCACTACCAGAGACTGCAACTGTACATAGAACAGTAACACCACTACGGAAACTGCAACTCTATACAGGACAGAAGCACTACCATGGAGACAGTAGTTTTACAAATGATGGAATCATTTCGGAGACTGCAGCTCTACATAGAACAGTAGCACCACTAGAGACACTGCAACTCTGCACAGAACCTCACCGCGGAGACTACAATGCTACATAGAAGAGTAACACCATTCGGGAGACTAACTATGTGTATGTACAGTGTAGGAGTGGAGTTCTGATAGCGACTGCCGGTGCCCCATCTGAAAGCGAAGTCTTATCCATTCTGTTACCTATTTGTGTTTGCAAATTGACGCGCTGATGGTATGTTCGTGAGCGCCAACGTGAATGGCACGTGAATGTTAATCTCACATAAGCACCCCCCCCCCCCCACCTCTCCAATTCAACTTATTGGACAGAATATAGGTTTGGGCCCTAAGCAACGCTTGCCCACGGTACAGCGTTCACTCACAGTCTCTATAGGCACTGGATTTTATTGGAAGATGTGTGCATTAGAATTTTCGCCATTTCGAACTATCCGCCAACTATGCTGCGTCTGACGCCGAGCGGTGACACATCCGTCCCCGATCGGTCCCATTGGTGACTCGCCCCCCTGCCGGGAACTCCAGGGTGCCAATCGTTCAGTCCGAGGTCACCAATGACCCCGGGGCATCAGTAGCACCTCTCCGTGTATCGGAGGCGGGTATCGGCTGCAGGCTCGGTCCAGCTGTCGACCGGTCCATCCCATGGTCGGTCCGAGCTGTCAGGGTCAGCAGGAACTGGGTGACCGGGACAGAGGGGAGGGAGAGGATCTGGAGGGACAGAGGGGAGGGCAGATTGGAGGGGCAGAGGGGAAGGACGAGAAAAACAGACAAGAGGGACAGACGGAAGAACATGAGCTGGGAAACGGGAAGGACAGATGCGGGATCATTTGGGAAGATTTGAAATAGGTGAGGATTTTTTTAAAATAGGATTTGGAACAGTATGGACTTTTCCACGCAGCAGAACGGTCGGCCGATCTTGGCGACGAGACAACACTTGAGATGAACAATTGTTAGCAGAGGGAGAATCAGAATTAACGACGCAATTATTAGAAAAAAGTAAACTTATGCCAAGGAAAACCAAAAACAACGGTCACATTGTTGAACTAAGAAAGAAGAATGTTACAATAGAACAAATTGCCTCGTGGTGGAAAACTGAATGTTAGCGAGAGAAATCAGTAGTGCTTGTGATAATGATGTCAATTACAGAAAATCGGAATACCGATACCAAACCAAATACCAACCAAAACCGGGGGGGGGGGGAATACCGAAACCGAACCAACTTTGAAAGATGAGGGAAATACCAACTTTTTACCAATTTCTTAGCCTCTTATACATTAGTAAGGGTTCATAATACCAACAAAATACCTACCAAACACATTAGGATTGAAATATCAAATACCAAGTTGGTATCGGTTTGGTATCGGTATACCAAAAAGTTGGTATCCGATTGACATCTCTACTTCTGATAATGCATCAACGAAATGCAGCCTGGATTTTGGCTGGCGTGACGACAGCCTTTCAGTTGTAATGTTGATGTTTACGATGTTGCTGGAGGTCGTACGCCGTGCTCCACCGCTGGATCCGTTTCTTTGCCAGTGTGTGATAAGGAAGCAGATGCCACTGACATCGTTTCCCGTTACACGCCTTGATATTTTGAAAGGACTTTTGCATATGAAAGGATCAGCAGGCGCTACAGACCTTGTAGCTCTCTCCCTCTCTCTCACTCTCAGAATGCAGACTGAGACCCTCATTTATGATGGGGCGCGGCAATGCATTGTTTCAGCTACAGCCTTGGCTGCATTTTGATTAAATCTCTCTCTATCTCTCTCCCTCTCTCTCTCCTCTCCATGTTTCCTCTCCTCCTCCTCCTCCTCTCTCTCTCTCTCTCCCTCTCTCTCTCTCTCTCTCTCTCTCTGTTTCTCTGTTTTTTTTTTTCACTTTTATTATTTTTATTTGTCGTCTGACCGCTGTTGAACCCGACCATGGATGAGGTATACCTGGATAGGACACTCCCTATTCCCCAACACTAGCGCCGGCGACCAAGCGGCCGCCCTGGTGGCGGAGCTCCGAAACATCGGCGGCGAGTGCGCCGGCGGCCGCCGCACCGGCTTGCGTGCTAAAAACGCGGTATTGGAGGGCGAAATTAGCGAACTTTAAGCTCATAAGACACGATTTCAGAGACTTCACACATATTTTAAGTTCTTTCTTATAATTATTATGGCTCCATTTAGTCACTATCACATACGGGATCATTACCTGATGCCCATAAACTGAGCCGGTATTCTTGACTTGCCGATGCAATTTATCATCAAATATCATCGTTCCTCGGCAGTCAAACAAGTTCCTATTGATGATTTAACCCTCGCATGTGTAGGGGGGGGGGGGGTCGGATGGACCCCCCTCATGGTTTTTCGCGAATAACTCGCGTAAAAAGCGGCCGATCGCGACGAAATTTTCAGTACCCTCGCATTGATCAATTTTACACCTACCCTGAAAATTTCATGACCCTGACCCAAATGACCTTTGACCTGTGACCTCTTTTCCGAGACCATGTTTGGCCGGAATCGTGATTTCGCGTATGTCGGCTCGCACTAGCCGCGTGTTTGCAAGCTTTTCGTGGTTTCAAACGTTCAAACATGTGATTTGATGTTACTCCCGTGTGTGTCAAGGTCACCTGAAGGTCAGGTCAGGTCATTGACCTTTGGTGACCTCGGGTGACCTCGGGTCACTTTTTCGAGTTTTACATGTTTCTAGGCTAGTTTTTGGAGCTGAATTCGAATTTGGCAACCATTTGAACATTTACGAAGTAGTTTTGGTGACTTCGTAACATGTTACGAAGCTGTCAGAGGCGGTTGACACGTACTACGAATACCCGTCACGACGCCTACTGGTTGACCTGACCTGACCTGACCCGACCTGGTCTAAATGCTTCAAGACATCATCTGTGATCAAAACTAACACGATATTCGTGATCAGCACCCCGAAAAACCCCTTAGCAGCCACACTTTACGACTTTCTAACAGGTCCCGATTTTCCCGACTTTGGGTCATTGACCTGACCTGGAAGGTCAACCAATGACCTAGGACCTTAAAATTGGGTATCATCGGCTTCCTCTCGTCACGGGCAACACGCTCGTTTTTTCCGCGAAGCTCTAGCTCGATCAGGGGCCAAACGGCAAGGGGGGGGGGGTCCAACCGACCCCCCCCCCCTACACATTAGAAGCTGGCAAACGCCGCACACATGCGAGGGTTAATACAAATATCAACTTATTTTCATGTTATCGCATAGAACTTCACTTTATTCTAACATTGGCTCTTCGGCTGTACTCACGAACCCTCACTTGTCAGCAGAATTTAAGCAACTTCTTAAATAAAAACTGGGAAAATAATATTTTCATGACATTCCTCAATTCCTGTTCTACCAGGTTCACAAAAATTTTCATCAAAATCGGCTACAGGTAAGTAATAAACGACAAAAGTATACAAAAAGACACGCTCCGCCCATAGCCCGTAATGCTAAATTGGCGCCAGCGCCCTCGCCGTCGGGAAATCCGCCGCCGCCGCCGGGTGGTCGGAAAATCGGCGGAGTGTCCGATCCAGGAATACCTAATCCATGACCCGACTGACCCCCGGCTGACCTCTGCCACAGGTGCTGCTGACAGCAGCGTTGGCCGCCTTGGCGGTGACAGCTGCCCCTCAGGATGGTCTGCCCACACCTCCAATCATCATGTTTGGAGGATTCCGGCCGATATCATCATCGAACAGCGGCCCATCGCCCGGAGTCAACCGGCAACTGCAGGTCAGTTATACATAGTGCGGGGCAGCACGGAAGGACCGGGTGGGCCAACTGTGGTCTGTGTCTGGGATCCAAGGCGGAGCTGGAGTGGGACCGGAGTGGGCTTTGATTGGGACTTGGTTGGGAGGTCAGTGGGACATGATTGGGATATCAGCGGGACATGTAGGTTGCTGAACGGAAGTGGGACGTGCTGAACCAGAGTGGGAATTTTCTGTGATATGAGTGCTTCCCGTTCTCCTGAACATTAGCTTACCTACACCTGCCATATTTATCATAATGTGTTTTCTATACATTGCACTACACCTCTAACCTATGTATGTGATCTGTTCGTGACCCCAGGTCAACTCTGGTCGTGGCCGGCCGGTGCCTCGCCCCGTCAACATTCCTCTGCGGCCGGCCGGAATCGTCCTGCCGCAGCGGCCTGGCAGGCTGCTCTTCAACAACAACAATAACAATAACAACGGTGGAGGTCAGCGCCCGCAGACGTTTGTGCAGAGTCCGCCGCGGCGGCCGCCCGCGGGTCGTCCGGTGATCGCGGCGCCGGTCCGCCCCGCGCCGCCTCAGGTCAGTCCGCAGCGCCGGCAGACAGCCGTACCGACCTCAGACGGTTGGGAGTGGTCTGGGGCATGTTTATTGTTTATGACACTGTATAACATAAGCGAATACGTGAATTAAAGCCTCTTGTTTCGAGGTCTGCAAGTGATGTGTTTGGTTTTTAAAATAACTTTCTATATGCCAACTTTCATGTAGTATGTAATGCCGTTTCAATTACAGATATCTGCTTATGTATATACATGCGTTTATCATCTCACATGTAACTCGGACGTCTTTACCGTTTTCAGGTGGTCCAAGTCCAGCAGCAGCAGCAGAGGCCTCCTCAGCCCCCTCAGCAGCGACCTCCTCAGCCTCGGCCCCAGCAGCAGCAGAGGCCCCCTCAGCCCCCTCAGCAGCGACCTCTTCAGCGTCCCCAACAGCAGCGGCCTCAGCCGCAGTCCCAGAGACCTCCCCAGCCCCAGCCCCAGAGGCCTCCCCAGCCTCGGCCTCAGCAGCATCGACCCCAGCCCCAGACCCAGCGACCTCCTCAGACCCAGCCCCAGCGACCTCCCCAGCCCCAGCCCCAGCGACCTCCTCAGCCCCAGCCCCAGCCCCAGCGACTTCCTCAACCCCAGCCGAAGCCCCAGCCGCAGCCCCAGCGACCTCCTCAGCCCCAGCCGAAGCCCCAGCCCCAGCCCCAACCGCAGAGGTTGCCGCAGAACAAGGGGAACGTTCACGCCGGCGTGCTGCCGCTGCAGAATGAGGTGGCTGCCGACTCACTGCCGCTCTTCCCGCCACTGGGTAATGCTGGCCGCTAACAGCCGCGATTGCAGCGCCATCTGCATGCATACATCGACAGCAGCGCCTCTGGCGGGACGCTGGTGACACTGGTGGTTGACGTGACATGAGAAGTTACATCAACACTCAACAGGCAGCGGGCGTGAAGGGAAGACTGCGAGCTACCTACCCATGCAATGTTGCTGATGTGGACTGAGCTGAAAAATAAGAATGATGCACCGTCCTCGCTTACCGAAAATAGCAACCAAGACCAGTGATCAGTAAGGGTAGGGGAAGCCGGGGGAAGCCCGGGCGCGGGGGAAGCCCGGCCACCCCGTTTCCGGCTAAATTATTCACAATAAAATGCTCAACTGTTTGTCCTTTCAGCGTGGCAGCTAAGGTAACGCCAGCAAAAAAGTTCAGGCTGACAAAAATTGCATATTGTTAAAGTTATAGCGCAAAAATGATATTTTAAGGGTTTTTAGCTAAAAAGTGAGATATGTTGCACTGTTAATGTTATACCATACAGTACTAATATTTATACGAATGTTATGTAAGGACCGTTTAAGTATTTGTAGTGAGGGGTGACGAGGCAGGCTGGCTTAAGTATGACATTTTTTTTTCGAATATCGCTGTTCTAAAATAAAAATTAGCACATTGGGGTAACCCCGGGCGAGTGGCCAAGCTTACCCCCAACCGAGAGCAATGCCACTAAACCACTGTTTTCCATGAGATAATAGGTACTGAGCAGGTTTGGTTTACACCTAGATCAAAGATAAATTTCGAAAATAAACATGCTATCATTGACAAAGCCAGTCATGTCACTTAAGGTCAACTAGGGTCAAACTACGTTTTTGCAGATAACGCGACAGATAATGAAGCTAGAGCTTCAAAAATGGTGTCGTTGTGTTCTTCGTCATCAGCCGAGTCGAATGATATGCAATATGATGCATTAAGGTAAAAATAAAAATAAATTTTAAGGAATTTTGAAATACACCTTTTGTGTCAATTTTGCATCACGATTTTCATCGACCTGTACTGTATATGTAGTAGACGCTAGCTAAAATACCAGTAGTGACATAATCTCTAAGATGTCCAGAGCTAATCAGTACCTTAATATTTCACTTTCCGTTAATATTTGGAAAACACATAATGGTTTCATCAACTCGTTGTAAAGCGCTGGGGAGGTGGCCGGCGTTACCCCTATGCCGGGCTTACCCCAGAAAAATCAACACTTTTTTAAAACTCGATTTTCTCAACCTTATACTTATTCCACGAAGCCGAATTTTTGGGAAAACACGGCCAATGAACTTAGCTAGCTAGCAGGATATCAACATTTTATACAGCACGTATGGTATGTAAAAAAAATGAAAAAGAGCTTACTATGCCGGGCTTCCCCCGGCTTCCCCCTATGCTAGCATAGCATAGTGCCGCGAAGTGATTATGGACCAATTCTTCCTCACTGGGGTCCACAGCGACCATTAGTGGGGAGGCTTCAACATCCATGCAACTCGAATGGACACAATCGTGATGTTACCAGCGGCCAGCTCAGAGCACTTGTCCCCGTCTGTTGGAAACAGAGGTAGTGGTCACGAAGTGCAGTGAGGAGTGAACATTGTCGCCCAAGGAGCTGATATTGGAAACCGTCAGTTTCCGGAATCACGTAACGTGCTAAGAGTGAATTGCGAATGGATACAATAGTATGATTGTGCTGTATTTTAAAGTGATGACTAAGAGTAGGGGAATCGACAGCTACATAGGTGTTTATGTGATTTTGATACATTTCAACCCTGGTGTCATCGAAGACCCTTGAAGACATCGGTTCGTTCGCGAACTATATATCAATATATATCATTATTTATAGCCCTTCGAAACTACTGAAAAACAATGTGTGATGTAAAATATCGCAAACAATTGAGTTTGTGTTCCATCGGCTGACATTGCTACGCAAAAACACTGTTATTTCCAAGGGATAGTTATTGACAGATTTGTCATCACCGTTCATTGCAATTAATTGCACCGGTCAGTGATTGCGAGCATCGAGTGACTATATTTATGCTTATAAATGTGTGTGTCTGTGTGTTCTGTATGCTGTGTTTGTTGTCAAATAGATGTTTTGACAAGTCTGAGGGTGAATGTTAAGTGAAATTCAGTTCTAATACAATTTTGATGTCTATATTTGGAGGAGGCCAAATAAGTTATTCGACAATTTTTATCTGCATAATCGCTGTTCAGGGTAAGGACCGTGTTCCATGAAAACTGCATGTTTGTATCAGCGATTAGTTATGTACCATAGAACCTCAGTTTGCATAAGAATTGACCGAAAATCGGCCAGAAGGAAACAAATGCCTTTGGTCACCGATGGCGTCACAGATCAGATCAACGTAAAAGCTATATATGTTTTGGAATGCTCAGGTCCACACTTTTGGGGCTCTACGCCGCCGCTAAAGGCGCTTAACAAGTCACACCTGGGCCCTGGCTCATTTGATATAGGTACACAGTACACACCCATAAAATTGTGCTGAAGATACCCTATGGAGTGTGGCTACCGAGCTACTAATTGGTATGTTTCAGGTCAAGGCTAGGTCAGAATAGGTCACTGACCCCCCCCCCCCCCAACGGGACGAGGGCTAGCTCGACTATTTTTAACACGCGCAGTGGAAGGGGGGATGCAAACATAATGTTAATGTGAAATTTTGGCTACCTGTCAAGAAATGAATTGCAGATCTTTTCGTGCAAGGAATAAGAAAATCGGTTAATAACTTTTCTAGTAATAGCGGTGTAAAGTCAAACATCCTGCCGCCGCGGCGACGCGGCGACGCGGCTGCCGGCGACGGCCGTTACGCGCCGCCTGAATTGTAGACGGTGCCGGAGCGGGACGGTTCCGTCTTTACATCGCGCTCCTTTCCGCTTATTTTATTCGATTCGCGTCAAATTTTGGGAGAAGACTAAGAAATGTACAGCAATTTTATGGTCAAAGACTTTTGAAAATCGGCCGGTAAAAACTTGAATTATGAGTGTGTAAACACAAAATTGTGATTGCCGCGTTTACCGCGTCGGCCGATCCCGCTTCAAAAGGCGACATCTTACTCTTAGCACGCTTCTAACTGCCATATCTATTGTTGGATGATTTAGAAATTCGCCATACATACTCAAAAATGATGTCTATATTTCTTTCTTTCGTAAAGTGAAAAAATTAAATCAGCCGGTAACTTTTTGAGCTATCGGCGTATAAACGCAAAAAAGTCGCTCATGTGGCCGATTTGAACACATTTGACCTCATTTGACCTTGAAGATATTGACCTAGGGTCATGAAATTCACACACAACAGAGTTCCCCAGAGCCCCCACCAACTCTCCGAATTTCGTCTTTCTAGCTCCAGTGGAAGCTGGGATCTTAAGGGGAGGAGGGGCGACATTCGCCCCCTCCCACTCCATCGGACGTAGTATTCGCAACCCTTCCACTGCGCGTGTTAACAAATCTGCGCATAATTCGGAAATGAATAAAGCTACAGCGCCGCACAATAGCGCATTTGCTACGGCCCTATGAACCCGCGCCCGACTGGGGTCCTGGATTTCCACGCCCTGCTGGGGGGGGGGGTTGATTGAACAATGAACAACCCCTTATAACTCGGCTGCTGTGCCACGTAGCGATACGCAGAAGGCGGCGTTCGAGAGAGCGCTAAAAATAACGACGAAACGAATTTGGCCAATTTTTTGGTCAGGTCAAAGGTCAGATCACTAGAGGACATATGAAGGCAAAATTTCGCCGATTTTCAGGTCAAATGTCGACAATATCCAAGAAGCCAACGCATAACTCTGGAACCAATAGAGCTACAGCGCCACTGAAAAGCGGATTCAATAGCCATATTAACGCCCTTTCTGAGTAACCCTCTTATATTTGATCTAACGTCAACGGTTCCGCCGGCAGGGGACAAAAACTGCCAAAATAGCCGATTTTTTTTTTCGGAAACAGTTTTTCTAAAACTTTTGACCCAAACCTTGCACGAGGTTACCTTTACAGGCATCGTGTTCCTCTCGTCAAGACGCGTTGAATGAACTATGGTTTGACCTTAACCTTCGCCCCAGTGCAGTGGGGGGGGGCATATGTTACCACCCTGTCGCGTTTTTTGCGTGTAAATAAAAAACCGCGGCGCGTAGCGCCGCGCCGCTTGGGGTAGCTTTTGGTACATCAATTTTGGACAATGTGTAAAATTTTTGACCCCAGGTCATGTCAGGTCGGGTCACCAGGTCAAGTTAACTGACCAAGCCTAAAAAAGTTTGCAATCATGTCCAGCCTGCAGTGTTTGTCAGAATGGTTTTAAACTTGGTGGATTGTATGCTGTTATGGGCGCCTACAATTTGTATATCTCGGATTTTTTATATCCGTGACCTAAGGTGAGATCAGTGGCGTGACCTTTCCATTACAAGTCAATGGAGAAAAATGAAAATGCCTCTAGATCCGTGTGTACGCATCGGAACAGTCCAAATATTTCAGAATCACAATGATTTAGTCCACTCTTGATGACCAAGGTGTCATTTTTGCTGATAGCCTCTAGACAGGTCATCCGAGGTCACTTGAGGCTACAGTTTTTTGCCAATAACTCGCGATTGGAAAGAGATAGAACGCTGGGGATGGTCTCATTGTGTTTGTCTTGTTGAGACGCATCGACTGATATGCAACATGACCTTTTCCGGTAAGGTCATGACCTTGACCTGAGGTCAAATTTTCAAGTTGACCTTTCAAGGTCAAATTATAGTTCATTCGACGCGTCTCGGCGAGGGGAACACGATTCCGGCAATAGAAATGTCGTGGCTTTTTATAGTAGAAAGTTATTGTCGAAAAACACTTTTCGTAAAAACAGCTATTTTTGGAGTTTTTGCCCTCTGAAGGCTAAACCGTTGACCTGAGGTCAATATTGATAAGGACCTTTTCAAAAGAAGAGTTCATGAGCTATCGATTGCTCTTCCATGCGTTTTTCTAGCTACCATAGTTCCTGAGATAGCGGCATGTTTTCTGAAAAATATAATGACAATTGGCAAATTTTGACCTTTGATGACCTCTGGTGACCCCAATATTGCTCTAAGGTGAAAAAATGACCGAAATACTTTCAAAAGTACGCATTGAGAGTTATCGACTGCTTTTTACCGCGTCTTTCTAGCCCTCTTAGTTTTTGAGTTAGAGGTGGGTGGTAACATATGCTCCTCCCCCCCCCCCCCCCCACTATAAGTGCGAAGTTGGCTGAGACCGCCACTGGGGCGCGGGTTAATTAGTCACCTTGAAATTTTGACCTCAGATCAAGGTCCGAACCTGACCAGAGTCCAGAAAGGTCGTGTTGCATATCAGTCGCTCTGTATTGTTAATATGAACACATCTAAGGTGTTTTCATCGCTATAGCGTGCCTCTATCCAAAGTACTCAGCGAGAAACTGTTCGATACTCTTGGTGACCTAAGATGACCTCAGGGATATAAGGAGGCTGGAGGAGTTACAGGTGCCATTTTCTGGTTCATTGTGTCATATCGACCAACCCACAACTTAGTGTTAATCCGCGAGTTGCTGGGGGGGGGGGGGGGTAAACGCCCCCACCTTTTTCGCCGCGCCATAGCGGCGCGCCAAAATTTGGGTACCTGTAGGGAATTGATTGAAGTTTATTGTGACAAAGTTTCAAAACAATCGGTCGGAAATTTTTTGAGATATTGAGGTTTTAGTGACGTCATGATTTCTGAGTTTTCGACCAAAAACGGCATATGCTTAAAAATCATATAAAATCACAGAATAGACATACAGACATGCCGTAAACGCCGTTAGACTGCCAATACCATGAACAATCAAATGGCTATCTTCGATTTATTAATTATCGTTCCGCATTTTCCAAAATCTTGAACTGAATCTTGAACATGATACATGCATTTCTTAAATTGAGCTTTTTGAACCAAACAGGTACACATACGATAAAATGAATGTCGCCATCGTGTTCTACGCCCAAAATTACCCATAAAACATGTGTCACAGGCTGCGAATATCAGTTTTGATTTTCAGGGATATGTGCCTACCCGGTTGACCTGACCTTGACCCTGACCTATGCTTGACTGACCCCTACATGGAGCTGACACTCTTGTAGGCCTTATATGAAGGATTGTGCACCGTTTTGACAGAGTTTATGACGAGAGGCGCACATTACAAAGTCCTGAAGTCCATGCTACTGAAAGCCCGATTTCAGGTGTTTGACCTGACCTTGACCCGACCTGTGACCTCAAAATTAAACTTTAAAGCACTCATCTGAAGCGTCTCGTCGCGTTCTTTCGTTTGCCGCCTCATGCGTTTCGCTGTGCCTATTGGTTCTCGAGTTATCGGCTGGGGGCGTTTAACGACGACCCCCCCCCCCCCCCAGCAAACGGCGGGTGGCGAAATATCCCAGCAACTGCCGGGTTAATAGAGTGTTAAGAATAACATTTGTCAAAAGAGGCGCCTTTAAATCCCCCCCCCCCCATTGACTCATAATAGAGAGGGTGCAAAAGTGACCTGACCTGTCACTGATATCAAAGTTCCGGGATGCATGTATACGCGTTGTGCATGCTGCTGCCTTTATCAATCGCTGAAAGTTTTAACCCGCGCACCGACGGGGGTCTGCGCCACCTTCGCACCGACGGGGGGGGGGGGCGGATGACCGCCCCCCCCCCTGAGATCTCGAGAACGAAGCAAGATAGCGACAAGCGGTAAACGGCATCGGATACGCACGGACAAGGTCTACAATTTTTACAAAGGTCATTTTCAGGTCAGGTCAAAGATGACGTCACAGGGGTCGAAAAAGTCAAAATGGCGGCTCTAGATATGGAGAGAGTTTTTCTAGAATAACTTTCGAATTAGTCAAGATAGGAACAAAATAAGGGCATCATCGTGATCCTCTCGTCAATCCGCATCGAATAATATATATGTTGACCTCGAAAGGTCAAGGTCAAAGGTTGACCTCAGGTCACGTGACCTCGAGGTCATCATGTATATCATTCGATGCGTCTTGACGAGCTGAACACAATGAGACCATCCGCGCGGCTGTATCTTGTTCCTGTACGGAGTTATTGGCAAAAAACCGCTGGTGACCTTTGATGACGTCACATGACCTTACAGCTGCCCAACAGCAAAACAGACCTCAAGGTAGTGAAGGTTGATCGTATATGAAGTCATGTATGGTATATGGGGCCATTCCGACCCGTTTTAGTGGTAAAAACAGGGAGTTGATTTTTCCCCCATTGACTTATAATGGGGAGGTCGTGAAATTGACCTGACCTTAGGTCGCCGACATCAAAATTCGGAGATATAAAATTGTAGCTACTAATGACCTAATAACATCCTGCGACTTTCAAAGGCCTCTGACATCTACTGTAGCTCTGGCACGGTGACAAAGTTGCAAAAAAGTGACTTGAGGTTGGGTCATTCAAAGTGACCTGGTGACCTGACCTTGAAAGTTATGAGGTTCAAACTTGCACACGATGTGCAAAATTGATGAGAGAATAGTCATACGTAGCGGTTTTCCCGCTATCCGCGAAAAACCTCAGGGGGGGGGGCGGATATCCGCCCCCCCCCGTCGGTGCGCGGGTTAAAGTGGTCCGTCACTTGGTGTAGCTACGACAAGCACTGGAGCTTTTTCTTCTGAAGTGAGGTCACTTGAGGCGATCTGGTGACCTGACCTTGAGAGACTTGAGTCTGAAATTCTTATAAGATATTAAAAAATATGTCAAATAAGGACGCACCAAAAACTGCAAGGGGTGTTCAAACATACCCTAGCCAGCGGGTGTGGGATAATTTGCCAATTTTCAAGATATAGCGTTATAACTTGCTGTGGTAGTTCATAGGTAGGTGTGTGCTATCACAAATAGGTATTCTGTTTTTAAGCCAATACATTAGGTATAGTTTAAAATCTTTAAAAAATAGGTACCTTTTTTGGGTCTTATTGTGTATTGTTCCCATAGTTCTTAAAATGTTGAAAATCTGAGATACCCGTTTCATAGCCCTCTGTATTTTGAGTCAGGCCATGCAAAGAAATTGGTTCTATAGGTAAAACTGGGCTTTTGAGTGATTGCCGTGTATGTCCATGGATGAGATAATGGCACTATATTATCCATGGTGAGCCCATGTTTTGCATGAAACTCGGCCGAACATGACGTCACCCTGAATTGCTTCCTGGCGGTTCTATGGTAGCTACAGGGTGTTTCACTAAAAGTGTCAAAAAGTAAATGCTTATTAAAGATATATAGAATATGCAAATCACGTGGCTGCGCACGTGGCTTTGTTGCAATTTTTTGGACATTTATTATTTATCCATTTAAGATATATTTTACACTCATACGGTGCGAGGGCAGGAGGCCAAAGTTACTAGTCATTTTTTCCTTATGCAGAACAAGAACAGTTATTTACACCGCAACAGGAGGGGTGAATTACACTTATGTACATTTGGTGCCATCAGAAACATTGAAACCGTATGCCGACTTTTCAGGAAACTTTTTACTCTCTCACCTCGCTATGTTCCAGATTATAAAAGTTTCAAAGGGCTTGTTGAGAGGTTTAAAAGGGTTCCTTCGATGCCGGTTCCAGTCCAAAAAAGGCGGGGTTGCCCCCACCTCTCGGCGGAAACCGTTGAGAAGGTCAGGGTCTTTTTGAGGGCCTTTGAAGATAACAAGAAGCTAATTCCAACATCAGAAATAGCCAGGGCCTTACAAGTTATTAAAATCAACCACTGTAACGGCTGTAGCCACCAGGAACTGACTGGACCAGAAGCTCCTGGCCTGGGCCGAATAATCAGCTGCCTCGCCGCCCGTCCCTGGCCAGCGCGAAGCCCCGATCTGTCACCGCTAAGCCCCTGGTTTGGTCAGTGACTCAGTAGCTCTCGCAGAGCTGAGGAAGACTCAAGTCGCATCACTTCGGGAGCTGAAGAGCACAATTCAAGGCTTTGCCGACAGTCTGGACGCTGAAGATGAAAACGGGCTGTGAGGCACCTCCGGACACGTGCCGAAACGGTGCATCAAAAGAAGGGGCAGATGTGTGGAATAGGTTTGAGTGACGGTGATATCGTTTTTATATATTCAAATGTCCAACAATTGCGGATGAAATGATATGCAAATTTCCTTAGAAAACATTGTTATTATGTGCATTATGACCGTTTACTTTTTGACACTTTTAGTGAAACACCCTGTACATACTTTTTCTTTAAACACTGGATGTTAAATTGATGTAGCCCAGGGTGCTGAAATTCTCGTGCCGATATCATCAGTGGTTTTTTAAAAAAATGCATAAAAACGGGATGGTCTGTAGAGCCCTACTCCAGTCGTGCACGAGTTAATAATTTTTGTATCTACGGGTGTAAGATGCTGCTGTAAGATCAGCATCGATAATATAGACCCTAGTATCCGCTATGATGCAAATTGCAAAACAAATCATGTTATTAGATAATTGATCAAACATATGCTTTCTTATGGTATCAAGTAAGAACATGTATCCAACTTCAGATTTGCTGAGGGATTGCTCAGGTCTCGCAGATTCTTTACTTAAATCATTACATATCTATTACACATGTCTTCTGCGACTGCATATGTGCATAATCACTAACCATGTATAACAGTTTTGGCATATGTATTATATACCCTGACCATAGATAGCATGAGTCGTGTTAACCCTATTAGTGGCAGGGGGGGGTTGTTTTTATCCACCCCTCAGGTTTTTCGGGGATATCTCCGAAACCGCTGAAGCTACGATGCTGAAATTTTCTGACTTTTCCTAAAACTAAATTGGGCACATTCCCTGAAAATTTCAAGTTCATAACTTTACCAGGGGCGGCTCCAGAGCACTGGGAATTGGGGGTCCTATTCGTGAAGCGAGTCATTTGGGCGAAGATCACGATGCTGCACCAGTTTTACGAACAATGAATGAAAGGTATCATGTGATAACATATACAAAGTTATTGTGCATCCTCTTTTGACACGTTTTTGCTATAATAGGCGGATCCAGGCGTCCAAAAAGGGGGGTTATTTTTTACCTCCCAACATAGGTGCCCTGACACCGCCTATGCATGACCAATACAATTTTAGTCGTTCTCTGATAAGAAAATTGTAACATAACAAGACCATTGCCACCCTTTTTAGAAACAGTACCAACAAAAACCTTATTTACTATACTTTTTGTGTACTCCCAATCTCAATGATCTGTATCCGCCTATGATTTTTGAAAATGCATATTTTTAGGATCCATGTGAATTCCTGGTTCATTCTCTATCGATCGGCAAAAGTTGCGTTAAGATTGGTTCAGAAACCTGGCCGCGATAAACAGTCTAAAATGTATCTGCAATTTTCCCGTTTTTACCCCCCTCTACCCCCCTATTGACATTTTTTAATTTTATTTTTTTTTAGAAATGTAGATCTCGTTGAGCCAAATCGAATGCCGTTTGAATTTTGAAAATCGGCCGGTTAGATCTCGAGATATCAAGGGGGGGGGGGTCGTAAACAGCCCCCCCTGCCACTAATATGGGGTAGCCAGGAGCCTGCCACTAATAGGGTTAACTATGCTTTGACATATGCTGTAAGATCTGCGTCATGGAAGCTATTCTTGAACGAACATTTTTAGCAGAACAATCATTATCACTTTACGAGCTAGATATATCAAATAGACAACAACAAAAATGGGTATCCATCTCCAGATGTGTGGACTTCATCATGGACTTCCCCATTTACTGCGTTTTTCGCAGTAAGCTGCACTGCCTGATACGACTTCTCTGAACCCAGGGTGAACAGCCAGACAATACCCGGGGGGCATTGCCATACGTGAATAAGCCGCTTGGCGCCTCTCCAAGGGCAGACTGCCGCCGCAGCGCGTCGGTCAGTGACCGCTGCAGGTTCAGATAAACTCTAGTCATCGCGGCTTGACACGGCAGAACGCTTTGTCGGCGCTGCGAGCGGTCACTTGGAGGTCATCTGAGCACTGATGTGCACGTCACTCATGTGCCTCCAATGTACCGCACATTACGTCTGTATATTTCAGTGGATGCGGCCTAAGGGCTCTCCGACGGGCTCCAATTCACCACACAAAGTCATTCGATATATACGCATTTACAAATAGCATTATATGTACGATCATATATATTTACGCATTTGTTGTATCTATTTTCTAAAGGATAATAATATAAGAATAACCAGTAACCTCATAATATAAATCAGAAATAGGAGCCAAAAAGTTATATTTAAAATTAAGGTCACTTGTACCAACCTATGTGGAGGTCTCTGGTCAGACGGGCACAATCACTGCCTCGGGCTCCCCTCGGGTCTTGGCGTGAAAGGCGCACGGAAGAAAGCAAGTTACAACAAAGCCGAGCGAATGAAAGGAATGAGAGCGCAGCGACCACAAATAAAGATATGGTGTTCTGAAATGTAGGTGGATAGGCACTGCACACTGAGATCCAGTTGAGATATAGCGTTTGTAATATTTCCCTCGTCATCGGTTAGAATTCGCACTTTCTCACTGCTGTCATCGGCAACAAGGCTCATCAAGGCATACAACTTGGTCGAGGCATTGATTTTGTCACAATAAGCACATGTAGTAAATCTAATCGTTTGAAACCTTGTGCTCTAAGTTCTAAGGCTGGTAGAACGCATACGATTGCAATGGAAGTCTCTGGTAGCCACGACTGGCTAAAGTGTCATCCAGTAACCGAATTCTCTCCCAAACCATCCGGCGCAAATCGGCATCATAGACGTCCTCGCTAGGCAGCACAGGGTGCTCAGTGTTCCTGAAGGCGCCCTCCTTGTGTCTCAGCGTGCAGCCGAGTCTCTCTGGCGCCGGGGTCACGCCCAGGAAGTGCAGCATTCGGCGCAGCTGGACGGCCGGCTCAGCCACCAGCCGCTCGTAGGACACCAGCAGCGTGTGCCGCGGCCCCTCGGCCCACTCGTCGGCTAGTATAAACCAGAGGCGGCTCTTCCGCTCCACGTACTGGCGCCAGTCGTCCCCCGAAAAGGCCTCGGCGGTAGCACGGCTCTCAGTCACCAGCATTCTGGCATGAGCTTGCAGGTGTCGCAGGGATATGATGGATCGGAACGGGTCTCGCACGAGCAGAATTGCTGGCAGTTGGTAGCCGACGCTGGTCGCGTTGTCTGTGTTGCCAGAGTCATTGCCAATTTCGTTATAATCAGCCTCTTCTTCTCCTTCCACGTAACGCCAGGCAGGCGGAATCTCGTGTGTCTTACCAACGAGACAAGTGCGTGTTAACGGGGACACATGTTCAGCTATAAAGCCGGCAGCGCGAAGCTCTGTCGAGGTGGTCGCCGACTGTTGTTGGTCGATAATATCGGCAGCGGCCGGTAGGGCTCCAGCTGGCAGCTCCTCGGCCATTTCTGCGTCCTTCGTGGGTCCGCAGGTGACCAGACCGGTGGCCGCTTCCAGCAGGTAGCGCGTCCACGTGTTGCCCGAGCGGGGAAGCGAGGCGAGCCGGGCGTCCGGCAGGCTGCCCGGCCGGCCGAACTGTGTCACCAGGTGGGCGCAGCTCGGGTCACCGGCGAACCACGACTGGGTCGGCAGTGACGGCTCGACCAGACGGCTGACGGGGACCACCAGCGTCTCGGTACCGTCGCCGCCTCCTGTGCCGGAGACGTCGGATGACAACAGGAATTGTTGTAGACTTATTTGGTGATCAGAGCAAATATAAATGGTTGCTGCGCTTACAGCGAAGAACAGCAGCAGAACACGCACAACCCTTTTTCGGCGGTAACAAGCGAAGGCTTGCTGAAGCAGACGCATCATTCTTATGTTGATCATCACGAAGAAGACATCATCAAGAAGTAGTGTCTGTTGCTAATTGGAAGCTCACATCGGCTTTTTTAAGAAGATTGTTTTTTCATTCTGCAAAGAAGATACAATAAAGTTAACACGCACAGTTCATGCATAACGCAGTTGTATCATTTATTTTAGGCATCTATGAGCAAAAATGATAACGATCTTGGAATTTGGAAAATCAATGAAATAAATGAGCATTGTTCGCCTCTTGTTAAAAAGATCCTGAACTTGCCTGACTTAAAGGGAATAGTTCACTTTCCCGAAATAAGTTTTTTTTTGCAATGGATCTACCTATGATTTTTATGCTGAAAATGATCAGCAAAGAGAATAAAATCTTTTTATAAAAAATTATTTTCTTTATTTTAATATAATAAGAACTATAATAAGATCAGTTCGCCGCCGTGATCTGCTCGCCGTGCCGTTCGCCAGAGTTAAACCATCAAGAATGGGCTCTATTGTAGGGTGCCGAGGCTCGCAAATGAATTTCTGCGTGAAAACAACCAGCTAGACCTGTTTACGGACTCCTTAGCCACAGTGAGGAAAACAGCTAAGTCTTACGCTGCTCAGCTATCCTCCCGCGCCTTTCCCACAGACCAATGATGTTGCCGTGTGTCGCAAGATTGCGGTCTGTTTTGTATCATTTATTGTATACCTTTATTACGTGTTTGTATGATCAGTGTGCCTATACCTATGTGACTTTACCCGTAAATGGGCTTTTCCCGTGGGTGATACTGTGAATAAATGAATGAATGAATAAATGAATGTATCTATATAAATATATCTTTTATATTTTATCATATTCTATATTTAATATAGAATTATATATAAAATATTATTTGACACCGAAGCTTATTAGGTATACGC